>NC_079370.1:2877500-3065000 GCF_021018895.1 Seriola aureovittata
AAATAACAATTGCAAAAGAAAAAAAACAAAACAAACCTTGTTGATTTGTATGATTTATTTGGTCTTGAAATCTTAAAGTTGTCCGTCTTTAAATCTGGAGAAGACCATAAAATGAGGCGTTAAGAGGAGCAGGTTGAGGGAAGGACAAACAGGTTTGTGTGCAGTCTTCACTTTTCCACAGGACCCCCCCCCCCCCCCCCCCCCCCCCGTCACACCCTCATCGATGGGGGTGAAAGCAGCTGCCTCTGGGACGGCTGTGAGGCTCAGAGCTGCCTCTCTCACAGTTGATTCACAGCCGTGTTTACTGAGGAAGCGGAGCAGCATCCAGGTATTGTGCTGCGGGATCAGCAGCGAGGCGAGAGTCCGGAGCCAAGGATGGATGTGTGGTTTGACATTTTTTCAATCTAAGTGTGTGGTCACACACAACTGTCGAGCACAGCTGGGATATCACGTATGTGTCGGGAAAAAAAAAACAAAAAAACTTTATCTCGCCATAGTTTGGTAGGATTTCCCCTTCAATCCACCACGTCCACACTTAATCACTGATCCCCCAGAGAGCTGATGTGAGTATCCACAGGCATGTGTCACGTCTGCCTCATGTGAGGATGATTAATCAATAATTTTAATGCCTGTTGTGAGTCCTTATTGAGGAGCTCCCTGGGGAGGATGATCGATTGTCATGTGATACCGATGTGACAACAAGGGTGTAAAATATTCAGATCAGATTTAGATTTTTAACTTTGTTTTTTCGAATAAACTTTGAATTATTAGCATTTTGTAGATACATGCTACATTGCTGATCATCTCTGATCATTATAAACTCTCCACATCTGCTTTCGTTAACCTGCTGCAGCTGTTTGCCCTTGGTCGAGCCGTCGTCCCCGGAAACCCTGTCGATTTCTAGAAGAACCGAAGCCTCGTGGGTAACTGGGTTACAGAGCCTGTAATTTGTAAGTAATAGAAGTTGTCCTGGATGAGGGCACATAGATATGGTCCAGGAAATGTTTTTAAAAGGGGGGAGGGGGGGATCCAGAGAGAGGCCTCCCCACTTCAATCCTGGTAAACGGGGACAAACAGGATTAAGCTGGAGGCAGCAGGTTGGGGAGGGGGACTTGCCTCGGGACTTTCAACAGCTCTGAGTGGATGCTGCAAAAGAGCCGAGGAGGAATGGTGGAACGCGCTCATTCTTTTAGCCGGCCCGGTCCAGCCGGGCCCGTACAGCAGCCGTTAATTCTCATTGGTGGAGAGGTGCGGCGAGGCGGAGAAGATGTCGCAGTCGAGCGTTTTAGGAAAGATTGTGGTTGTTGTGCAGTCATTTGTTTCTATTACCCCTGCATGCATCTGAATGTGGCAGTTCAATCAGGGCGGCTGATGTTAAGAAGGCGCTTGATATGCAAATTAAAACCAAATGCGACTCGTGCAAGATGGTGAGTTCAAGTACAGAGTGACGTCTCATTCTTTAGGGACATATGTGCACTAAGAATGTTTGGAGTGAAACATTTACTTGTTTGGACAAACGAAAACAATTCATCTGAACTCTTATTGCAGATATTTTAAATAAACTAAAGAAGCCACTCATATATATGTTTGGACAAGCTTAGCGAAGTCCATCATGCACAGTTTACATTACGACTGGCCACAAATCTGACTGGACTCTCCCAGTGCCAAAAGATGACAGATAAACAAACTGTTGTCCAATAAATAAACCCTGATTCTGTTTTCAAGCCTTTGCCCTCTTCTTCTTCTTCTTCTTCTTCTTCTTGTGGTGAATTATTTCACTTTAGTTGGGTGCAAAGAAAACGAACCCATGACGAGTCTGTGACTGAAAGGTTTCTAGTTGGAACTTTAATGTGTTTGGTACCGATTTCAGTGCTGATTGCTACTAACAAGTTAACATTAATTTACAATTGGTCAAAACAAAACTTTGTGTCTCACCTGACAAAGTTAGTATCCTTCTCTCCTGTGCCTGGCTGTGATTCATATGATCCATCCTAGAAAGTTGGTAAAAATACATCCACGATCAGGTCTGTCTGATCACAGCCGGGTCTGTGTGAGTGGAGGAAACGTGTATCCGATCTGTGGGTTCAGGTGGAACCATGAAGATGTCTAATCCGCATGAACCACTTTAATAAAGGAAAACTGACGGTCCAGTTTACCATGATGACAAAAAGTAAATTAACAACCCTCAACAAAATCTTAGATGAATCCTTGAACTCCCAGATGTGGAGAAAGGGGAAAGTTTTGAAATCCAATCCAGCACACCGTTAGCATGGTTGGCTAACAATAGCACACCAGTAATTACCTTTACTCAACACTTCCTGTTTGCCAGTTTGTGTTTGTCTGTAGATCAGAAGGGGGACAGAATGAGTCTGCTATTATAATTAGTGTATCACAGTAACTTTAAATGTTTAATAGTGTTTAGATTTCAGGCCTGGTTTCTGAGCAAACGCACAATCTGCACATTAAAAGTGCAGCACTTGACTTTCCCCGGTTGCTGCCACTGGCCATGTGTTTTTGGGCAGGGCTGCACAGCTGCTCAGTTAAACTACAGCGTGGTTGTGATGTGTGTAAAACTGTGTGAAGCAGGATGTTCCTTCAATAGATAATCCATGCCGACTTAAGCCGACCCATCCCAGGTTTAAGATAAATAAATAAAATAGCAATAATATAAAAGGGCTAATTTTGTCCCTCCACTTTCTCTGTGTGTCTTCTCACACACACCAACACGTTTGCTTTCGTCCTCACAGAAACTTCCCCCTCAGATTTCTTCTTTGTAAAGATGGTAAAAATGGCAGCGTCCGGCTTTGGTACAATTATAGCGACATTTCACTCCGGAGGGCTTGTAATTGAATGACTGCATCCCTATAAAAGCAATTGTACGGTTATTATCTTCTTAGGGCCCCATTTGTGTGGAGTGGCACTTAGGATCAGGATAGTCAGAGGAACTAATCTCATATTTGGATTTCTTAGTCATCAGATTCGCTGCTGACGGACAATGTCATTGCTGCGCCGCTGCCGCTGTCCATTCCGGCCGGCGTGAGGATGATGATGATGATGATGATGATGATGATGATGATGGGGTCGCCCTGACCTCCCGCCTGATGAGTCCATGTGTGTGTGTGTGAGTGTGTGTTACAGTATTGGCAGGAGCTGGCTCATCAATGAGGTCACTATCGGGTGTGTGCGTGTGGCTACGCTGTCAGTGTGTGAGGTCATTTAGCACATTCTCGGGGTTAGCAGAGGAACCGTGGAGACGTTTACGGGGTGGGGGGGGTTGAATATGGATGAGATTGATGGACTGTCAGGAGGAATCATTTTCTGCAGCTCATCAGTGTCGCCCACTTAAAACCTTGTGATCTGATTAGGTTTGACCACCTGGCTAATCTCCCCTCTTTGATTTCATGTTAAGATAAGAACACTTTCCTGAAGGTAAGCTCTGAGGATAACTTCAGAACATGGAGAAATAACAGATGCTTATTTACGTAGTTTTGTCCATCATTTCTATCCGTTTCATCACATAGCATGAAAGAGAAGAGACACGAGCATTTAAAACAATCATACAGGTTGTTAAACAATTAAGCAAACAGTTTAGTCAGATTATCTAAACCTGACTAATGACTAAAACTTCAGTGTTTTGGCCCCCCCCCCCTTCACAGGACAACTGTGTGCATGTATGAATATTGGTAAGTGTGGACGTACGGAGGATGAGTCCTCTGACTGCAGCATCATGAGGTTTGCATTTTTGGCTTTAAGTGAAATATCTTGACGACTATTGACATTTGGTGCAGACAATGAGGATGATGATGATGATGATGATGATAATGATGATGATGATTTTTGAAACATTGGTGATCCTCTAGCTTCTCCTCCACCACCATCATCGATACTACATCAGCAGTACTTTGATTTATACCTGCAAAACCAACCATCAGCCGCAGCTGTACTCTGTCTTTGGTGCATCATTGGCAAAGGTTAGCATGCTAACACGCTAAGCTAAGATGGTGAACACGGTATAGCAGCTAAACATCAGCATGCTAGCATTGTCAGCTAAGCATGTTAGCAATGCTGATGTTAGCATTTAGCTCAAACCACTGCTACTCGTAGTAACCGTGATCTTTTGTCGATCTTTATTGATTAATTGACACATGCAGATCAGAAATAGTCTATTGATATGTCGACTGATGCCGAACAATGTGGCTGTTAAACGTCGCCAACCTGCTGTTACTGTTTACTTTGGTAGATTAAATCATTTTTGAATGATGCACAAGTTTCTCAGGTGTGTTTTAAATGAGCGGGAGGTAAACACTGTAACGTCGATACTCATTTCCAGTTGGAGCTGCACCCTCCACGTTTTGGCTCCTGCTCCTCTCGGGGGTTAAAGCTGTCAGAGGGCACGACAGACGATGGGTGTCAGACTAAATAAACGCCGGGCAGCCGGGCTTATTTGTACGGTGTTAACAGTTTGACTGCGAAGCCCCCGCCGCTCCCCTTCAACCCTTCCAAAAGAGCTGTTCCTTCACGATGAACCGGGGCCAAAGACGAGCAGCGGAGCGCCAGTTCCCACAAACCGAAGGATTTACAGGTAGAAATATACAATCTGGATAAAAACACACAGTTGTATATAATGTGGGTATATTCAGGCAGACACACAAAAACACACAATGAAAAAAGCTCATGTGGGTTCCAGCCAGTATTGATCTTTTAACATAGGATTATACAGTCTGGCTCTATAGGCTTAGCGGCCTTTAATTCCCTCACAGAATAGATAGACTGACTTTGGCTCTATACATATCTGGATCAATGCAAATCTGCTTTCGCCCCAGCGGTTCAATTTTAAGCGAATTCCATTAGCCATAAGTAAAAGTTTTCTTGGGTAATGTGATTAGGAGGAGGGGGGTGGTGGTGGTGGTGGGGGGGGGGTCCTCACCCATGGAGACTCTATGAAAGCGGTGAAACATTTCTTTTTTTTCCTCCTTCCTCTGTTCTTCTTCTTCTTCTTCTTCCATCTCTCTCGCTGTGATCACTCTTTGTCTTTTTTGCCGCCGTGACCTGCTGCAGGACGAGGAAGTGACGATAACACTGAGAGACTAACAGGACACACACACATACACAGTAACACACACACACACACACACAGTAACATACACACACACACACAGTAACACACACACACACACACACAGTAACACACACACACACACACACACAGTAACATACACACACACACACAGTAACACACACTGTAGCAGGCAGATGAAGAATGGCCGACTGACAGTTTTAAGGACTGACAAACTATTTGTTGTAGTTTCTTTTTTACTAACAGCTGATTTTTTCTGTTTTCAGTTTTGCTTCTGTCAGCGTGAAAAAAACACGAGCTGACAAGTGTTGAAATGATTAGATCATTGACTGACAATTCCTAAAACAGTGATTATTAATTAAACCGGTAATTTGATGAGTTGCTTTTCTCTGTTTTATCATCGTAAATGAAAAATCTTTTGTTGTTGGATTAATGTCATCTTCACCTCTGCGAAACTTATTTTTCCATATATTTTCTTTTCCTTATATTGACTTGGATTCATTTAAATAATGATTAAGAAACAATGAAAAGAATTGTTAGTAGGTCATTAAAGTCTTAATAGAAATCTTTAGAAAAAAACTAGGAAAGTTGGCAGCTCTGATTAATGTGTAAGTTATTTTCAGGAAGTCCATAGACGGTGTCCATTTCTTTTAAAAATCTATGGATTTTCCCTTTAATGCAACTGTATACGTACGTATGCATACAAGTAAAGTTTTTTGTATATACTGTGTGGTTTTTCTTCTTTTTTAATCATCGTATTTATGTGACAGAGATACAAGAAAGAATAAATAGAATGGTTAAAAACATTTATAAGGTATTTATAATGACGACTAGTGAGAAGAAATTACTTTAAAGGGCCAATGTGAAAATAACATTTGTAGGTTTTAGAAGCAGTTTTGATCTAAATTGTGTCAGATTTCTGTCTCCATCTTTTTGTCAACTTACAACAGCGACCGACCGATTGCAGATATCTAATAAGAGCTCAACATCATCCCAATATATTGATCTAATCTTGTTACACACACACAAACACACACACACACACCACAGTGGATGAGACAGTAACAGGGCAAACTGACGTCCACTGATTGGACCTAATGCATCTGGGAGAATAGAGACACAACACAACAACACACACAAATTATTCTGAACATTGTCCTGAGTACAAAATTTAATCACAGTGACACGACTGCTATTCTGTATTAGACCATTCACAGAGCTCCCAGCAGGCCGTGCTTTACCTCCAACAATAGCTTTGCTGATATTAGAACAACAGCGCAGTGATTCCTCTTCACGTCCACTCTCCGCTCTAACGTGATTTCCTTTTCTTTACAGTAATTTGTTTGGTTTCGGAGGGTTGGAGGCCGGGGGGGATGGGGGGTGGGGGGGTGGGGGGGCAGCTGTCCGTTAAAATGGACGGCGGGCGTCTTTGTTGTGTTGACGGGCAGGAAGGAGAGGTCACTGTCTGTCAGTCACCAGCTGTTTTCCACGGCTTTGATATGTCAGTTAAAGTGCAGGGACGGACGAGGCCGGCGCGCCGCTGATTGTTGACTTATTAAAATTCTCTCAATTACAGGAGAAGTGACCGCGCACCTCCATATGGTCTGTATTGATGTTCGCAGCTGCAGGGACACTAATTAACACTGATATACCGTATCGCTTTTATTTAGCTGTCCTAAGTGAAGGTGGGTGGCGGGCTGTCGCACATACAAACACATTCATGGCTGTACAGCTCTAATTTGACCCATTCATTTCTTCTATGGATCTATGACACTCCAACACCTGTCCGGCTTCGGATTGAGGGGGCGGGGCTGTGCCGACCACTGCCGTAACTTCCTGAAGCAACAATCCAAGATTTAAACTTCTCTCTTTTTCGTTTCTTGTTTTCATCATGAATGTCCCACAGGATAACCAATCATGCGTCTTTCAGCATATCCACGATTTGACCAGTCACAATCAGTATTTAGATTTCCTGTGGTACAGCGGTTAGCACCGTCGCCTCACAGCCAGAAGGTTCTGGGGTCGAACCTGTGGAGTTTGCGTGGGTTTCCCTCCGGCAGCTCCGGCTTCCTCCAACGAGCCAAAGACGTGCAGGTTGATTGGTGGCTCTAAATTGCCCGTTGGTGTGAACGCTAGCGTGGATGGTTGCTGTCAGCCCTGTGAGCCAGGATGTACCCCGCCCTAAAAAGATAAAGATTAATCGGGTGGTAAATTATGTTTAAACTTGCTTCTATTTTTATCTTGTTTTATTATCTTGTTATGCACATATACTGTGCGTCTTTATGCGTGTACATATGTGACGGCCTGCGGGTTTTGCCTGTCCTTGATTCGTTTCCCTTCAGGTCCTGTTAGGCGGAGTTGGCATCAGTGCACCTGGATACACCTGGCCAGTCCATCCAGAAAGCATTAAAGACCATCCATCCCCATTGTCTCTCTCTCTCTCTCTCTCTCTCCTTCGCTGTATCTCCCCCTCGCACCACATTGTTTCTTTTGTTTGGTCTGGTTGGACTTTTATTTAGCCGGATCGGGACACACACGTCTGTCTTTGTGAAGCGCCTTGGTGTAAAACCCTCTGATACGACCCGTTGGAGAGTCTCCTGAAATAGACTTGTCTCACTTTATACAATACGGCACCTTTAATGTTTATCTCTGTACTTTCTTATTACTTTGAGCCTGTGTGAGAGGGTGACATACAAATAGTTAGTGATTGATTTTGATTAATTAATAATGGAATAAAATAAAGCAAAGTGTGATAACTTACTGTAGATTCAGTTTCCAGACTTTGTGGGTCAAACATATGTTACAAGTTTGTTCAGCTTCCTGCGTCTCTTTCCCTCCTCCCTTTCTTACTCATGCCTTTCTTTTATTCCCTCTCTCCCTCAGTATTCATCTGTGGAGGCATTGAGCTGAAGCACTGCAGTAAAAACCCGTCTTACAAGCTGCTGACAGCGCGCTGAATCAGGGGCAGAAGCAAAGAAAACCGTGGAGATGGATTTAAGTATGCCCCTCGTCATTAGCCTCAACATAATCAAATCATTTTACTCATTCAGAAGTTCTCGGGGGCCCGGCCGGGATGACGAACGCTGTCGAGAAGGCTTCATTCTCCCCCCTCAGCCTCTCTCTCCCTCTCTCTCCCTCCCTCTGCCAGGAGAGCTGCTGTAGCTGCTGTCGCTGCTGTCCGGTCTGCTGCTGCTGCCAAACAAGGTCACTTAACAGCTTTTAATTGTTCGTGTCTGTCTGCAGTCGCTCGGAAAAATATGTTGGCAACTGCTCTGAAGGACCAAAAAAAAAAAAAGAAAGAAGAAGAAGCAGGTTTTAGTGAGTTTGAGGCCGAGTGCAGGTGAGACCGGTGCAGGAAGTAGAGAGAGAGAAAGAGAGAGAAATGGAGGGAAAAATGGCAACAGATTTCACTTTTCATATTTAATTTGCATCATGATGTTTAATTGAATAATAATAAGAATCTTTTCTGTTCAATTAAATAAAAAGGACACTTTTTATGTGCTTTTTATTTATTAATGAACAGCAAAATTGGAGCTTTATCTCTTAAATTTGAAGAGTGACTGTAAGACGCCATGTTGATTTCTTGTTAATGTCATAGTAGGTTAATTATCCACATGAAAAACAAAGACATGGGTGTTTCAGGATGAGGAGGAATGAAAAGAAATATGACTCTTCATCTTGAGCCTCTCGTCTCCTCAGTGACTCCTCATGTTTTCCAGAGCTGAGAGTGATTTCTCTGCAGCACTTTGTCCTCGCTGTGTGTAAAGGTCAGGATGCTTCTCGTGCTTTTATCTCCCCCTAGAGGTTCATGGAGGAACTAACACAGACAGTGGCGCACACAGTATCTCCCAGTCGGGCTGAATAAAGTGTGACTGGTTCAGTGATTACACATGTGTTTTGGTCTTAAAAGGTTTTGGAAGATGAAAGAAAAAGAAACTTAAAGGTGAAGAGTAAGTCATGAGCATAACTCACAGCATTACATCTTTTGTTTATTTGTGAATTTATGAATGAATGAATAAAGTTTACAACACCACACACTGATCATATAAGCCAGATCCAGAATGCTGTGTAAACATTTTCAAACGATACAACAACAATAATAAATCTATTTGAATAATTTCCACAATTATTATTATTATTATTATTATAATTGTGTTATTATTATAATTTCTCAGACTTTCATTTGCACAACAAAAGTCATACATCACTGACAGAGCTGTATAATACGGGAGAATCTGAATGAATGCATGATTTTTCAGACATTTTAGACAAAGATAGCCAATTTCAAGTGGCTATAATCAATATCAATCAATCTATTATAACAGCAGTGGATCACATGACTTGTTTGTGAAAGGGATCAATCATAGTGATGAACTAGGAGAATTAAGTTTTTTTAAAGGTCCATATTTTCCTCTTCTGTGTTTTATTTGAAGTGTTGATCCATCAGAAGATATATTTGTGGTTTTAAAAAGCATCTCAGTGTAGTTTTACATCTCCTCTCTCAGGCTTCTCTCTGCAGCTCTGGTAACAACAGGTCGGTGAGCCAATCAGAAGAGAGGAGGCTCTGAGCCTCTCTTCTGATTGGCTGACTGTTTTCTGAGTATTCCAATAAAAAATATGTAGATTTCGGGTAAAAACACTCAGAGAAACCAAATCCTGCAAGGTTGGATGGTGGGTCCAGGTGGGCGGGGCTTGCGGCATGGCTGAGAGCAGTGACTGCTTTGTTGTGACATCACAAAGTTACAGGAGTCCTGACGGCTAGTTAGAAGCTTAGGTTCTGAATACAGGCTGTGTGCGTTTCTCTGTGGACTGAGGCTTTGATACTTTCACAGTATTAATATAGAAGCTAGAGCTGATCTATAATCAAACAGCACATCTACCTTCATACAATACGGGACCTTTAATATGCAAACTGTAGTTCCTTAATTTTATTTTCTCCTAACTTGCTTTTAATGTAGTTAACTTTAAAACAAACCCAGTACTCAGTCCAAGTAAGAGATAATAAGTTGTGTGCAGGTTATGAACCGTGTGTGTGTGTGAGCCATATGTATGAACTTGACCACGTGTGAGTCAAAGTGTGTATCTGAATTCCCTGGGCCCAGCTGTTGCAGTTTGTTTGTGTTTGGTCTGTGGCCCCGGGGCCCAGCCAGCTCAGTGACAGACGTGCGCAGCTCTTTAACGCCCCCCCCCCCCCCTCCTCCACCCATGCTCAGCCTCTGAGAGATATATGGTTCCCTGGAACTTTTGGTTCCCATGAATCCGAGCTGTGTGTCCAGAGCTGGCGGGAGAAGAGCTGCCCGCCACATCAATTCATCAACACCGCCGGCCGCCCGTCTCACATATGGCGACTCCTCTACGTGTGCCAGAGGTGTGTGTGTGTGTGAGTGTGTGTGTGAGTGTGTATTGCCTCTGCACATGTGCTGGCATGGGCAGTATAGATAAATGCTATAGGCACCAAGGAGAGACAGAGCGAAATAACATTGTGATTCATGCAAAGTGCAGATGCAGAAGCTCCTCATTATCGATACATGATATTTATTTGTGTTATTTGTGTCCTGATCACTTAACAAGTAAAGCTGGATATTTTCACTGGACCAGTTCTCCTGAGCTGGAACTTGGTCTCAGGTTTTCTGAGGGTGAATTAGTTTGTGGAAATTTGACTGAACAGAGTTTTGTTCAGGAATATGGATCATGTGAGCACAACACAGATTAGATTTTGACACGGTGCCGCTCCACAACACATTGATCACATTATCAGGTTACTTTGCAGGACCTGCTTTAGTTGTTGTGACATTTAAAACCAATTTGCAGAACCAAGTGTCTTTTAATGTTTAGAGGATGAAGAGATCATGTCACATGAGCCCTTGAATTAAAGGGCAGGTTTGCAGAGAGTTATCTCTTAATTACACCTGAGCAGCAATAATTAATATGCTTCTTTTTTACTTTAAACATGGAGGGAAGGAGGAGTTTCTTAGTTTTTTCTTTCTTAGTTTTTACACTCTAGAAACTAGAAGAAAACTGAAAATACTGAAGGAGAGAAACTGTAGAGCTAAGGAAAAAAATGTATTTGTAGAAGAACAGGAACATTACAAACATTATTAACTACATGCTTCTTTTCAGGACTTGAAAAATACCCTGAATGTGTAATGCATGTAAACAGAGCTGCGATCATGTAGTTGGTAAGAAGAAAAGGTTTTTACAGGAATTGAGGCAGATAAGGAGACGTGTCATGTCTCAGTTAATGATAAATGTATTATTATATATTTTAAAAGCCTGAGTTTCCTGTAGGAACGTGGAAGATAAAATATATTGTGTTTCCTCTGCAGAGTGTTATTCAAGCTTCCTGCCATTTGCAACAAAAAAAAGAAAGAAAGTGATTATTAAAAGATTTATAAAGAACCCGCCTGATGATTCTGGTAAATATCTGCGTTTTGCAGAGAGTCGTGATAAACTGATGAACCAACACATCATTTGTTTCACTGGGCCACAAGTCAGCAGATTCTTTACCTCCATGTTTCTGTAATCTTCATTCTGACTCACCCCCCCCCCACACACACACACTCACACACACACACACACACACACACACACACACACATCATTTATTTTGAACCAACTAAAAGCCAGTGATGGCAGCGTTTGATTTTTAGCCCATTTTCCAGATTAGAATCCAAACCAATAAAGAAGAGTCTGTTTTTTTTTTATTCTCCTATTTATTAAAATTAAGGCCTGAAACTTTATCCCAGCGCTTTAATTTGTCGTAGTTTTCTCTGAATTAATTGTTAATGTCACGTTCAACCGCATTTGTGTTACGGCACATAGTAACACACGTCACTAATTCTCTCAAACCTGCCTAATTTATTCATTAAATTGTCCAATTAGGCTTCAAGAGTCCGGAGGCTGTAAAGAAATTAATTATGAAGGGACGGTAATTATTTATCCATGTTTGCCTCGAGTCTAAAACAAATGAGCCTCATGTCTTGTTGTAGTTTAATGATGTTTCACTGTTCAGTGTGAGGCCAAAGGTTTATATCACAATTTTATTAAAGAGTGTTTAAAAACTAATTTAAACCTGGAAATATGGAGGATAAATAATGCTTAAATAATTAATGTTTTATCATTCTGCATTAAATCTGTACAATCAATATTTCTTTCAATATTTCTGATCAAAAAGCATCAAAATCACATGTTAATGTGTCATATTAAAATCAGTTTTTCAAATGGGACAGACATGACCAGAATATCAACCTCAAACTTCAAAATCAATCAATACTGAATGCATGACGCATATTAATGCAACATAATTAAAACTTACAAATCAACTAATTTTGACGAGACAGTTTGTGTTTGACTTGATGAAACCAACTGTGTGTTTTTAAATGAGACTTATTTAGCATCCATATGAATGTGTTCATGCTGCTGCCTGCAGCCTGTGCAGTGAGGATTTGTCAAGTTGCTCTTTAACTAAACACGGGAGTCAATGAGGTTAATCATTTCTCCACCGGCTCCTCCGCCCGGCCAATCTTTCTTCGTTAGGGCCCGGGGCCATCCGTCACGAGGAGAAAAAAAAACCCTCCAAATTTTCTGAGATTGCCCGACAGTTTTTCAGCCTCTCCCTCTGCTTACACTCAAAACAATCATCAGAGAAGATAAATATGCACAGCCAATGCACAGCTATCGTAAAAATTGCCTCTATTCCGGGAACGGCCACCGTAATCCGTTCCGCTCTATCATCTGTCCAGTTGACAGGGGAGGCTCGGTCCAGCGGTGGTGGAGCTTCGCCACGGGCCCCGGCGTCGTGGCTTCACGTTCCTCATGTCTTCCTGGACGCTCGGGGGTGGGGAGGGGGGGGCCGCAGCTGCTCGTCAGGGCTCCTCGTGCCTCTATTCTGTCAGTATCGGCAGCCGAAACTAAATAAAGATGTTTACTGACAGCCTAATGAACGGATGGGCCCTGGTGATTTAACCTTGATGAATGGTCCGCCCAGGTGTTTTCAATAACGACAATAAGCACTGCAAGCCGCAGGCCCACTGATACTGGTATAATGCATTATTAGGCCATTAGAGGCAGGCCAAGAGAGACCACTTATGCACTGGC
Organism: Seriola aureovittata; assembly: GCF_021018895.1. Taxonomy (NCBI): domain Eukaryota; kingdom Metazoa; phylum Chordata; class Actinopteri; order Carangiformes; family Carangidae; genus Seriola; species Seriola aureovittata. The sequence continues at coordinate 2,890,675 of NC_079370.1, forward strand.
CTATCAATAATGCGGTGTCCCAGTCCACATTTGGGCCCGGGGAATTAGTCATACTGATATTCTATTTAATAAAAAAATCACAAGACGACGCATAAAGAATCTCATTACATTTTAACAGGGTTACAGTAACCCAGGAGGACCGCGAGTTTAATTTTCATAAGAGCATCCATTCCTCAATTATGTCAAGCAGAGAAAATGTAAATGGCAAATGGAATGCTAACAATATCTAACCAGCAGCGCATTGGCAGGAGAGGAGAGCGGGGGGTGGGGGGGCGCAGCTCCCTGTGTGTGTGTGTGTGTGTGTGTGTGTGTGTGTGTGTGTAGTTTCTGATCATGCAAAAGAAAAAAAAACAAGACAGAGAAGCCCACAGTTTGCCAGCACTGTGTGTGTGAAGTGAACCCGCTCGCACACATGCAGCAGCAGCAGCAGCGAGGTATCAGACCTCTGCAGGACTCCTGAGGATGTTTCTGCAACTGTGATGGTGAAAATTATTATTTTGTTAATCTCTCCACCCACACTAAACATAATTACATCACTGTTTTCTTTTCAGCGTGTTTATTCTGTTTTTGTGTTTTACAGTTTTTTAGGCTCTGTCCTTGTTGGTGATTCCACAGCTGTGTTGATGACAGATGGTTTTGATAATGGATTTTTCCATGTAGATGATGATGGTTAATTCAATAAAGCTGGTGACAGATGATGACTTTCTTCTCATTTGTCGCTTGTAAATGATTCAATACTGTTTTTGCACTTTGTGTTTGGACTTTTGCGGCAGGAGAGATGTGGCTTTTGTACACGACCATCGCCCGTGTCCTTCCGTTTAAAAACACCACAAACTCACTCACAAACACACCGATGAGGAAAAGCTGTTTGACTCTGTTACCAATGGATTCACTTTCTTGTCGAGAGTTAAATGAGCAGTCAGAGCAAAGAGCAGACAAAGAAAAGTCGAACAGCAGGGGGGAACCAGCTGGTCTGTCTGTCCAGAGTTCAGTTATACACCTACCAACAAATGAACACGTTACATCTTGTTTCCTTTAATATGAAAACAAATTCAAATGTAAAAATCGACAAGTTCTGGTTTGACAGAGAAATTATGTGCTGGAAATATTTTTGTTGATTTTGGACAATTATGCAAAAACCTGCAAAACTTTCAATGCTAACGTTTTAAAATTGTCACTTTCTACATCTGTGAATTTACAAAATCAGTTCTCCAGCATGAAACTTAGATATGCGACACGCTTACTTTACTGGCTACAAAAAGGCACTACCTCCTGCACCGGCAGTGATCATTGGTATTTGACAAAGGCCACTGATAAACTAACTTTCAACTACGCATTTTCAGGCATCATGGCTTCGTCACGTCCTTGCTTCCCTCGGGAGCGCTTTCACATGATGCAATTCTGCCCGTGACCTGTAGGTGGCAGCAGAACGTACAGGCAGCAGCAGTTTTGGATCACAACAACAATGGTGGGAAGTTTTGAAGAGAAACTCATCGAGCTCCTCCACCTGATGTAGCAGCCACAACAGAGGCCACACGAGGAAAAATATCCTGTTTTCAGTCAGGATGATTAAGTCCTAATCCTACTCCAGATACACACAACGTATGCAAGTAGGTGCACTGTGACATTGGCATAAAGCAAATTAAATCCTTGCGATTACGTGCAATTTGTATGTAATTCTTGGAGACACTAGATGAGCGTTAGAGGTGCTGGTTGACGTATTCCTGAACATTCGACAGAGCTAGGCTAGCAGTTTCTACCAGCTTCCAGTCTTTATGCTAAGCTAAGCTACTTGCCTCCTGACTTTAGCTCCAAATTTAAAACCTATACATGATAGTGGTGTTGACATTATGAATAAAATTAAGTAAATAAATGTTATTCCCATAATGTCAAACTATTCCTTTAATATTTGTAAAACTAAAAGTTACTTAAAGCCACGATAAAAAACTATTTTAAATGCGAGATATCATCTAAGTAAAAAGTTCAAGTATCCAGGAGTAACAGATGAAGAGTCACACTATCCTGACTTCTCGCCAACAGATCCGCACTTGGATTCATGGGGAGGCACGAAAAAACACACGGAGACAAACACACATACAAATGGATCAGTATATTCTGCAGGGCTCAGAAACTCACATCACGTCTCATCACAAACCCCAAAGACTGCTGCTGAAAGGTGTCACTCTGCGCTCCGGCACCCCGTCTCTCTCTCACACACACACACACACACACACACACAAGCTCACACACTGTCAGTAGCAGTATTGGCATGTAGCTATCAGCGCCTGGGGGCCGAAGCCGAGGGCCCCTGTAATAATAAACTGCTAATTGAAGGACTGCAGTGAGCAGAGAGGTGTTAGCGGGGAGCCCGGCCGCTGAAAGATCACTGCAGCACGCCAGCCAGCCGAGGCGCTGAAAGAGCCTATTACACCTCGCCTCTGTACCTGGACCCTGTGTTAATGAAAACGCACACACACACACTCACACTCACACACACTGTGCCTGGAAGACATATATACACCATACATCTGACCCGGCCTGTTGGACGTGTACAGAGGTGGACAGATGAGGAATGAGGCACTGTGGGAGTGTTTGTCTACACGATGGCCTACACTGTAAAAATCTCACATCAAACAACTCAAACTTATATAAATGTTATAATAATTATAAATCAAACATTAAAACTTGTCTGTATAGACCACATAAAAATAGTTTATTATAAAAATTGTTTTCTTTTGTTGGAGATTGTATCTTTTAGACCAATATTGTGTTTGTAGTACATGTTAATCCCACATTCAGGGTGGTGTCGGAATAATTCGAAAAATTAGTTTCCAGCCGGGAAAATCTACGTGAACGTCCCCTCAAGTCGGATCAACAATACGTAAATGCAGTAAAAAGTTGTGACGTCATAAACGCAGAGACATGGTGGGCAAGAGTAAATGTTTGGTTGATGTTGAGAAACTTTTGATTAATGGTGCAAATTCACGTATTGCATATCAAGTTTCGCTAACATTAGTGTTGCCGTCCGCGCAGCGTGACCCGAGAATGGTTAGAAAAGTTATTTATTAGCAGTAAACCTGATGATAAGTAACACAAATACTGGAAACAGCTATCAACGTGTTGTTTTGACGTTTTGTTTATCTTCTCCGCAGCGTCCATGTTGTTTCCACATTCCAACAAAAGCACTTGAACACACCGAAAGCAGGAAGTTCCCATCTCAGGAAATGGGACTGTCCGAGCGGCGCCTGAATGTTACATAAGACGTGTTTTTCCAGCATTTCGAACTGATTCACGGAGTTAACGTTAACTTAATTAGCTAGCTGATAAAAGCTGCCAGCGACGGTCAGTTCAGCCTGTAAAAAAATCAACATTCACCAGATCGAGTTTGTCTACGTCCGTCTGATATCAGGAACACATTAGTTCAGTTACTATGGATTTTGAGTAGTAAATCTGCCAGTTATCATTATAAACTGTACGTGTGTAATAGAATTAACAGAAGCCACAGGTGGTTGGGGGGGGGGGCGTCTTGAAAGCTTAGTCGGGGGAACTCCATTTTTTCCAATTAGAAAGTGGAAACCCGCCTGCTCTTCAGGTCTCAGTGACATGTTTGAAAGTCGCTGTTAACGAGCTAAAAACTTTAGTGAAGTTCTCGCCGGAGGAAACTCTCTCCACCTCTTCTCCACGCCTCTCTCCCCCTGCCGGCCTCCGTCTCACCCCCCCGCCTGTGAGAGTGAACCGAGGGGCCCCCGGGAAGAAACAGCCCCTTATGTGGCGCGCATGAAGCCATGCAGAACGCTCATAATCTTTTAATACTCGCACAGGCAGGAAAGATTAAACCGTCAGGGTGTTGACAAGTGACAGAAGAACCTCGTCGAGTGTGTTAGTCACAGCGGTGGACTCACATGCATACACACATACATTAACACACTTGCATGCAGGGTCCCCCCCCTTTCTCCAAGTGGTCAGGGACTCTTTACCTCAATTAAAGCAATTGGCTTTCCAGATTGCTTCCCCAATACTTGATCAGGTAGCAGTAAGAGGCTTAGTCAAAATGGTAGTGGTAATGAGAGAGGGAGAGGGAGGGAGAGAGGGAGGGAGTACTGGAAGAGGAGGGAGGGCAGAGAAATAAACACAGACACAGGCAGACAAAGAGATTAGGATGAGAAGAGAGAGAGAGAGGGAGAGAGAGGGAGAGATGGGGAAATCTGGGAATGAATAGGCGATTCATTCACAGCCAGTCTCCTGCGAAGGAAAATTGAAAGTGACCTGTGATTGTTTGTGTGATTATGAACATGTTTACATTTCTTTCTCTCTGAGTGTTTCACAGTCAACTTTGACTTCCAGTACAGATTCACACAACTGTCGCACATCGTAACGTCCAATACCGTCACTTTTATTTCCCTGTAAACTGCACATACTTCCTTCTTAAATTTTCCTTTTTAATTCTTTAATTATAGATAAATAAATAGATAGATATAAAAAAAATTTCATTTTGATTGTAATACTTCTTTAAAACTTCTTTGATGACAGCTATGTTTGAAATGGTGATTGAAAACCAGATTTTTTAAGAGACTATTTAATTACAATTTCACTGCTGGTTTCTTTGTCTGTGTGGACTGCACCTATTGTGTGTTTTCTCCTCCCAGTAAATTTAGATTTTATCTGACAGTGTAGAGATGAAAAGTGCGTGTCCTTCCTTTGCTTTGTATGTTTGGCAGACGGACACGTTGCTAACTGTTTCAGTGTCCATTAGCCAGAAGGTCCCAGCTGGGTGACTCCAGCAGCTCGTGGTGTTAGCGGTTAGAGAGTTACAGTGTGTGTGTGTGTGTGTGTGTGTGTGTGTGTGTGTGTGTGTCGGGAGGTTGCTGAGGGAGAGCAGGGCCCCTCTGGCATTGTGTAGGGTCTGAAAAGGAGGTCACTGATTTGGGCTAATTATATTACATAGACCCGACTCAGCGCTGGTTAGGTCTGCATTTATGTGTGACTGAGTGTGTGTGTGTGTCATTATATTTGTATGTGTGTGTGTTCTTGTACATCTATCTTTGTGAGAACCAGTTTGAGTTGGACAGCATATTTGCAAAGTGCATTTTCTCAGCCTCTCGCTCTTCAAAGGGCCGTTTGACTTAAATATCAGAACTGGGTTTTTGTGAAGGTTTACTGGTTTACTGGTTAAAGTTAGGGTTGGGGGTCGGGCATGTACTTCTGATGGTTAACACACACACACACTCTTACTCTAGCATCCATCAAACAAATGTCACCATGTATTATGAAGGCATGGAGCCAACACTAACAGCACTAACATGCAGTTAGCTTTATAGCCGGACCACATCACCTGTGTGTCTTCCCCCTCCGCTGCAGCTAATCCTCCGTGAGTTCGCCTGCTGACTGTGTTGCTGCTCTGCTTCATTTGTCTGCACAGCCAGCGCGGAGCAAAGCCCGTCATATGACTGCATGCCCTGCACATCGGCCTAATCATATGGAAGAGATGATCACAGGGCAGGAAATCGCAGCACAGGGCCAAAGGAAACAATCTTTCTGCACTGGCTTAAGCCAATCATGTCCTCTCTCTCAACCCGCCGCTTGGCCTTTCGCTTGCCCTCCGTCTCGCTCCTTCTGTCTCTTCTTTTATTTTTTCCAGCTTTCCGTCTTTAATTCTTCATTGCATGCTCACAGTCCTCAGATATATCTGCCTTCAGTTATGAACTTCTTACGAAATATCATAAATCCATCCTCCCCTCATGGTCTTTTGTTTGTGTTGATATGTTTGTATATATCTTATATCGACACTAGTGAAGCACTTTGTAACTTTATTCTTTCTTTTTTGTCAAATATTCAAATAATGTATTTTTAAAGCATGAGACAGTGAAAGGGGCTATTGCTACATAGCCAACATTAGCATTAGCAGCTGTTTCTAGAAGAAACGATGCAAGTTCAGCATCAAACTTCATTCCTTTACTCACCTGGAGCTGTCTCCACCAATGTTAACTCTTGTCTCTATCATGTCTTTTCTCCTGCGGAAGTTAGCATGCTAACCAGCTAGCCTTGGCCCCGTCTTGTCACTTTTCCGATAGCGACTCACTGCAGCCTGTAATCTGCCCTGAGGACATAGCGCTGCTCGCAGGACGTATTATAACCTCTTGTCTTGTAAACGCAACAATGGCTGAAACTCTTGCCAAGCCACAATCACCAAAAAAAAACAGTTCAGCGGCAAAGAAAACTTACAAATAGCTCTTTTAAGAAAGACATGCATTGTGTATTTTGTTGCACATTCTTGTTTGGAGCTGTTTTGTATTTTTATTGTTCCAAAATAAGAAGGAAAATTTTAGTTTTTTTCAACATGGCTGTCGATTGTAAAGATTTGGAACAAAACATGTATCTTGTATCAACTTATAAAGCTATAAAGCAAACTTTGGTTAGCTGGAGAGTTGCCCATAAAAACAAACTAAGTACAATTACAACGAGTAAACCAACAGATTAGTTTCTGTGTGTAAATGGTCGGAGTCAGACAAAACCATTTCAAATAATTCATATAAAATTCAAGTCATTTGGAAAGTTTCATGTTCCTCATGCTCTTTGCTGATATCTGTTGTTTTGCCACGTTTCCTAGAACGGAGGCAGCGAGGAGACAGTTATAATGACCCACGGTCAGAACGGCCACAAGTATGAGAATCTGGGTTTCCAACTTCCCTCAGGGTCAAGAACCGGACCAGAAATTAAGTTTTCAAAGGTTTTTCATGAAAGAAATCCATGTGTGTTTGACGGAGCTGGAATGAAAATTTTTACCATTGTCAAGACAATTTTCGGTGTGTTGGAGAAACCTCTGAGACTGTTACTAGGTAATTAAACTTGTTTGAAACATATTCATGGGTATCTATGCAGCATTAACGTCAGTTCAGTTACATCTTACTCATTAAAAATGTAATGGCTCTAACATGCTGATATGAGTTTGGACGAAAAGCCAATAATGATCAGTCGTATCAGGTAAAAGACAAACACTGTGCTGAGCCACCAGCAGCTCTGCTCTAATGAAACGAAGCAGCAGCGGCTCTGATGTGTATCAGCCTCCGTTCTGCCTGACGTCTCCTGCTCGGTTTATCTCTCCATCAGCGGAGCAGCAGGTGAACCGGCCGACAGCTTTGTCCCGGGAAGCGAGGGATTCAAACGCCCAAGGTCAAGGTGCGCTGGTAATCCAGGCAGCTGTGTTACCAGGATTAAGATGAGGCCAAGGCCGTCGCTCTGTCCACCTAAAACAGCTGTTGCCATAACGATGACCTGGGGGGGGGGGTATAACAGCTGTAGCTCCTGCAGGAGTTAGAGAGACAGTGTGATGTCAATCCACATACGTTTCCATCGGTTACATTAATGATGTTTAAATTATGTAAATATGATAAAGTTTTAGTATCTGACATTAAAAATCACAGACAAACAGAACAATTTCTACACCCACAGTTAAAGAAGAAAATAAACCACAATGCATTACAGCCACAAGACATGGTGTTTTAGCTTTGATACTGCGGTAAAACTCACTCTGTGATAATATTATTGTTGTCTCAGCTTATATTCGCTCACAGCTAAATCTCAGAGTCGTCAAAAATCACTCTGCAAACAAAAGAAATCATTAATATGCAGACGTCCAACAAGTTAGAGGGAAAGCTGATTCTCCAAAACAGTGAATTACAGATTTACATCAAACAACAACTGCAGAAATCCACTGAACATGACAATATAAGAAATCTGTATCTGAAGTTAAGTTTCTTTTCTGATTTGATTTTAATTCTCGTTTTAAGCTTAAACGCACCATTTCTAACTCTAAACACGCCTCCAGCAGGAGGAAGAAGCAGGCAAAATGTCTTCTTCTAAGATGTAAATTTTCTCTCTCACACACACACACACACACACACACACACACACACACACACACACACACACACACACTCTGGTTGTGACAGTCACTCTCTCCTGCGGTCTGACTGATGTTGTGTTGCGGCCCCGGGGCCCCTGGAGAGCACTAATTGAATTGGTTTCCAGAGAATACTAATGGGCCTTAATGTTGAGATAACTGATACTCAAACAACGAGTGATCATTGACAGCATGTGTTTCTGCTCCGTAATAAACATGTCACAGGAACACAGGGAGCCAGTTGGTCCGTAAATTTATTCCTCCCCCTCCTCGTGCCCCCCCCCCCCCCCCCCCCCCCCCCGCCTCACCCACACATGTGGATGTTTGCACTATACTTGTGAGGATCCTGTTCCGTCTAATACCACTAAAATGCAGGTTTTGCAAACACATATACACACATGCAAACACATATGGATCTTGACAATTCATCAGTGATATTTCACATGGACACACACACACACACACACACACACACACACACACACACAGACACACACATACATATACACTCACACAGGATTGTGCCCATTGCTCCACCACTACAATGAGGAGGTTAGTTCAACAAAGACTGAAACGCGCTTTCGCAATTTCGTAATTACCAACTATTGTGTTTCAGGTTTGAACGAGAAACACACACAAACATTCAGAGTTAAAGCTACACAGACACACACACAGACGTCTTACCACTGTTCCTTGGTTACATTGGCGTCGATGGGTCCCCTTGCTGTCCAAGCCAGAAGCTTCCTCCTCCTCCTCCTCCGCTGCTTCCTCGGTTTTTGGAGTCGTCCCGAAGAAGAATGCGCAGCAGAGACGCCCTCAGAGCTTCAAAACACAGCTCACTGTTTCACACCTCAGCACTGACAATATATCAGACAGATATCTGCTTTAAACTGGGAACACAGTCAAACTGAAGACAAAAAGAAGATGATCACAACACCAGCTTGGTGAGCGTTCAGTGCACACCGGGGAGGTTTTAGAGGTCAAATGTAGCGTGTTGCCCTCTAACAGTTGTGGTCAGCGCAACTGACAAATTGCTGAGCCCTGGCTCCCGCAGTCGTTGCTGCTACGCCTCTCAGACTTTTCCTTTCTCTCACAGCACATACTGCAGTTCACTATGATAATTGTGAAAGATTTACCACTTGAAATTCTTGAGACAATGGTTCCTTGATTCCTTGACAAAAGCAGGCTTCTCGTTTCAGGCCATTGATCCATCCAAAAAGTTTGGAGACGCTGATCCTCGGGGATTGATGTATTTTCGTTGGCCGATCTGGACGTTATCATCAACCTGGTTCGCTCAACAAAAAGCCGATGGGATTTTAAAGTTGTCTTTTTGATTATTGCAGAGAATAAACTCTGTGATAAACAAAAGTTTATGATACTGACATGTTTTGTTCAGCACGATAAGATAAGCTACGACTGAACAACTGCAGTTTGTGGGAAGGGTTTAGCAAATCGTCCGCAGCATCAAACATTTGATTTTATGAACTGAATCCTGCAGTTTGAGCTGGTCAAAGAATGAAATCTAAGCATAGCTGACTGTAAACTGCAAAGTCCAGTCGTTAAATGTCTTGCTTTTTTTTGTAGGGTCATGGTTTAATATGTGTAGACTCAGCTATATTTTGTCCAGGCCAGCTGTCTTTAATTTGCAGGAGGTCCCTTAAGCAAGACGCCCCATGAAGCGTCTTGGAGAGAAGGTGTCATCACCCCCCCCCCCCCCAACCCCCCCCACCCCCCCCCAGCCCCGAGCCCCAAAACTAACTCAGCCAAAAAGGCCCCTGGCTGTACCCACCCACACTCTCGACCCAGCCAGAGCCTCTGCCACACTGTGTTTGGTGTAAAAACAAATTCCCTCAGTGTAGTCACATGCTGAGCTAACAGTTTTCGATAGCTTGTCCTTCACCGTCGTCCCGTCCAGCGACACCTCGACGTTCCTGACAGCCCCCGGCGACCACTCAGCCTCAGTTATTGTATTTTGGTCAGGCTCGGCAGCCATGAATCGGCCGGGAGTTTGAGAGAATACCACCGTGTGAGAGCGAGCGGGGAGCGGGGGTGGGGTGGGTTCATTTGGCGGGTTGGAAATTGGGGTCGATGATGAGAGATGTGGCACGCAGGGAAGGTTTTTTATACCATGCAATGTCCACATGTGCTGGTGGTTTTCTGGCGGGGCTTTGGACAGGCGTAATGGGGAAGGCACAAACGCGTGGCGCTCCAACAACAACTGAAGTAGGGTGGTGTAACAACAAGCATCCTGTCAGATGTGTGTGGGTAGTGGGAAGCCCTGTTTGAACACGGCAGTTACATTATTCCACTACGTGAAATGTGAAATAACCAACTTTTGCACAAATAAAAATAGTGTATTCTTGTGGGATCCCATCACTTATAGTAGGAAGTTTAAGTTTTCGAGGGACAGTTTTAGCATTTCTTACACTGTGTAGATTTATAAGAAGATAATAACATCTGCAGCACTTTCTTTTATGGGCCCAATACTTTTCTTAACTACGTAACTGTAAATTCTTAGGAAGTTTCCAAGAGAGAATCTGTAATTTGGTAATAATTATAGAGGAAAATGAGAGTGTTCAATTGGTGCTTTTTCCGATTCCAGTCTGCTAGTATTTTTAGCACAGCAGAACATCTGAACATTCAAAAATGTGAATTATATCGACAGTAGAACATTAAATCCAACATGTAAGAAAAAATTAAAAAGATTAATTAAAGATAATTAATTAAGAATATCAACAACTGCTTAACAATTTGATTTGATTCAGGCCGCTGCCTTAAAATATTATAAGAATACATGTCTCTGAATATTGCTTCTATTTCTCCTGTATGAATTTACTTTGGGCTTTCCAGTCAACTTCATATGGTTTAACTGTGAACGTGTTGCCATAGTATGAACTAATACAGAACAAAATAGATCATCTTGGAACTCGACTCAACGTTGATGGCTCGGACTCGGACTCGGACTCGGACTCGAGTGACGGAGACTCTTCTTCGGTGGCTCAGACTTGAACACTGGGAACTCAAAACTCGTCTCGGACGGTGAGATTAAGTGACTCAACCGCAACACTGCTTTGACTAGACGAATACACCCAATGATCTAACAAATATTCCTTCTCCCGGTAAGACATGTTCCGACTCAGTGGCTCTGTGTTACAGCCCTGAGGAACTGAGGAACCCCCAGCTGATCAGATCTCTGCACAAACAGCTTTGAGTCTGTGTTCATCTCACAGTTTCCCACATGCAGCCTTTTGGCGCTCAGTGCTGAGCCAGCGGAGAAAACAAACACACTGTCTCTCAAAGCTTGTTATCCCTGCCTGGTCTTCTCACCCGCATACCCTCCCGAAACCTACCGCCACCTCACCCTGAGCAGGAATGGGTGTGCAAGGTTCCCCGGTGGGTGTCTGTTTGCAGAGTTTCAGAGAAGCTGTCATGATGTCACCACCAGACGGCAGACAGTCCCCCCCTCCCCTTTACTCTCTCCCTGTCTCTCGTCAAGCTTCCAAGCTAAACAGATGAGATCAACTCATCTTTCCCGATGTTCCTGTCTCTGTTGCCAGAGAGAGCGCCACACCATCTAGATTGAAACTATGGCCCAAAGGCATCGGCCTCACACTGTCTGCTAAACTGCCAGAGTCCTCAACTGCCATATTTTTTATGAAAATAGAATTTTCTGTTTCCATTTTATGGCCCAGGAATCTGCAGAATCTCTTCCATCCAGGGATGATGGTGATAAGGCCGCAGCTGTAGTCTGGCTGCTATTGATAAAATGTGAAACTGAAGAAAAGCAAAGATATGAAGAAAAACAACTACTTTTTAAGAATTAAAAAATGTGTGAATGAGTATGAAGCCCACATAAAGATTATAGAGTAAATAATATATAAGTAACTAATCTCTAATCAGCAGCAGGCAATCAGAGCCACTGCTGTGAGGTGCAATGTGAGATGTTGAACAGTGAGTTCAGGGTTCAGATACAGTATACGGTGGTCCGTTAGGGCCATCTACTGGTTTCAAAGTGCTGGTGGAACTTGCTTGATACTTTCAGAAACACTGAGGGCAAATTACAGCCAGATTATATCCAGAAATGTAAATACTCTGAACAGAAAACATATTTTCCTGCTCTGGTTAATGAGGTTAAAGGCAATATTTGTCAGACCATTATATCAATCTACTTTAGCCTTTTGTAATCATTTTCAGATTCAGATCTAATGTATCCTAAACATCAAAACGCCTTGTTCTAACCTTGCTCTGTGGAATAAGATGGTTAACTAAGAGGTACATGCTTTTGTGCGTTACACAAATGCCTAATTTAACAGAGATTGCATTTGGAAGTTGTTGGGAACTGTTCCAACCATGGGATGTGCCTACACTTCAAAGCAAAATGAAATAGGAAAAGCCTAATTGGGATCTGGCTGTATTAAAGGCTATTAAAGGCTATTTAAAAAAAAACAAAACCTTAGCATCCTCATTAAAACGTTATGGTGAACCAAAATGGGACGTTCTCAATATGTTTTTAAAGGACCAAATGGACTTGTTCCTGCAGAGAAGGCTGTGGTGCAGAGTGGGGACCAGTGGGGGGCGCCATGAACATACTGTAATCATCAGGGAGACGCTCCCTGCTCACTATTTTTTAAAACACTGCACAGCTCTTTTTGCTTGACTTTTGTGATAATTGTATTTGCTCTTATACAGTTTTGACTATTGTGCATTATGTGAAACTTTCCCTATATGAAATATATATACATATAAAATAAAATAATAAAATAAAAGCACAAAATTAGCCTAAATATGAAACCTGTTAGAAATTGGAACAATTTCATGTATTACCATATATGTACCCCATACAAATATGTATATTTATGTATGTATCCTTATATTGTAGACATAGGTTACATATTTATATATCCATCCCCGAAGCCTGTCAATATATGATGATATTATATACAATAGATGCAAAAGTCTGAGACCACTTTCCTACATTAGAAGGATAGACATGTTTAAAGTTAATGAAAAATTAATAATGAAAACACATATAAACAAGAAGGCACAAGATAAAACTAGAATTTAATGAACATGCATATATAAATTGAATATAGTTAATAGATATGGTCGCAAAATGTTCATCACATAGACGTTCTTTAATATATTGTATGTACATACATATGTGATGACCTATGTATATACATAAATATGTACATATATATGTGCACATACATAAATTCATATTTCATACCCTGCTAATTTACCGTAAATAACTTTTTATTTCCTGAGAATAAAGGTGTAAATGTTGTTTCTCTGCTCTGAAGGAGGCAGTTCTGTTGGTAAATAAATTGAATAAAGGCCTATTTTGTCAGAAAATACTGGACAAAGTGCCTGAAGTGCAGGTTGTTAAACTGCACTTTTACCGTGACCCCTAATGTGTTTACTGTATTACTCCTTCGGTACCCGCTACTTAACGTTGCCATGGTTACCGCCAGAAGCTCTGTAGTGCCGCTCAACGTCCGGTTGGGGGCGAAGCTTCATCAGATTTCTACGAGAGTCAGTGGAAGCGTCGCTCAGGTAGTAAAGGGGCAGATCCGAGGACCAGATACGAGCAACCGTGGGGCTGCTTAGCTCCGCTCACACACACATACACACACACACACACACATATATATACACACACAAACACACACACCTCGGGTTGTGTTTTTTTTCCCCCCCTCCAACGGCTCCGCGGCTGTCTAACCTCGGCTCTTCCTGGAAACCATGGTGGCTAAAAACAGAAAACAGACCGGGAAGAGTCCAGCGACCCAGGCTGACCGCGACAAGAGCCCGCTTGTTTCGCCCCCTGGCAAAAGTAACATCAGGCGACCAGGCAGGGAGGGCAAAGCTTTCACCGGCTCTCATCCAAACGGGCTCTCGGGCATCAGACACAAGCTTGGGCTAACTCCCTCTGCAGTCGTGAAGCTGGGAATCACTCTTCTCCTCGGTAAGTTAGGAGCGTTAGCCTGTTAGCTGCTAACGGCTGCTAACGTTGTGTGTGTTTTTTTTTTTAGCATTAGCGGAGCCGCTAAATTAAGTTATCGCTGCTGCTGATCTGTTGGCTAACGTTAGCTCACCTAAACACTAGCTCACCAGTTAGCTTCCTATTGTTGCCATTCATCAAAATCCCATCAAAGTACCCTGGGTTCTTCTCTGCAGCTACACACGTGTTATCAGGTTTTCTGGCAAAGTTCAAGCTAATATTACTATGATTTCTCCTCGAAATGCACCACAGTAAATACAGGAAATATCATTATCCAAGTTTCCACCCCAGTGGCTTTTCTCTGGATGTCATAGCAGTTTTACAAACAGAAAGTGAGATTTATTGTGCAACACTGAAAGTTACTTCTCTCTGTCCACAGCTGCTCTGACTGGATATCTGCACTGGTAAGTTGCTCTATCAGCATGTCATTACTCCAACAGCACTGCTGTAAATTGCTATGAGATGCAGCTTCTTGTTTAACACATTTTCTCCTCCTTTTGATTAGGTATCACCTCTCACAGCTGTTTGAGAATGACAGACACTTTTCACATCTGTCAAACCTGGAGAAGGAGATGGCTTTTCGGACAGAAATGGTAAATGCTTCATTGTTTTTTATTGGGGATGGTGTTTTGAGGCTGATGTTAGCCAACAGCCATACACTTGACTCTTAAGTAGAATTTCAGGTACAAAACTGATTAATCTTAAAGGAGAAGTTCACATTTTTTCAAGTCTGTCTTAAAACAGTAATCGTAAAAGATTGTAACAGGTTTTACTTGCTGCAGTTGTTCCTCTTCCATACTGGCCATCAAGAGATCCCTTAAAAGTCCTTTCATTGTAAGTGAATGGGGACAAAACCTAAAGTTGTCATTCTGTGTAAAAAATACATTTCAGAGTTTATCTGAAGATAATATGACATGTCAGAAGTCTACTTGCTAGTTAATTACTTTCCCTGTGTCACAGCTCAGCATGCAAACAAGCTAATTTGGTGTTAACAGATACTGTAACATTGGTAGATATCCTCATGATTTGTTTAGCACAGACAGCTGAAACATCATATTAGTATCAGATTAAGACTAGAATACATTTTTGCATGGAAGAAGGACTTGGATGGATGGATTTTTTTCTAATCATTTTAGGTATAATATGTCAGAATATTTTGAAAAATGTGCAGCATATCTCATTCTTCTTCTTCATACCTGTTTTGTATGAACAGCTGTCCAAAACCAATTGAGATTCAATTTATAGACATATAAAACAGAGAGAAGCTGTTACCAAATATTTGACATATTTGCTTGAAAAATGACTCAAACTCAGTCTGTTATTTAAGCTCTAATACTGTGATTCTGTTGATATGAGACTCTTGTTATGCTGTGTGTGACTGGGTTCTGAAGTCAACCTAGTAAGTACTGTGCTGTGGTGGATAGGCAACGTGCACATATCCAGAAAGATGTGAGGACATGTCATCGTTAGAGCGGAAATCATTAATCGATTAGTCGACTGACGGAAAATTAATCTGTATCTCTATTTGACGATCAGTCATTTGTTTGAATCAAGCAGATCATTCCCTAGTTAAACAAGACATTTGCTTCTTAAGTACAAGGATGTTTCTATGTTTTCTGACAATAATTAATCGAAGAAGAAGGAAAAGAAAATAAGGGTATATCAAAGATAATAAATATGATTGTGAGTTTTCAGCCCTAGTCACCATAAAGGTAGTGTTGCTTTATCCTTCTGTTCAAAAGCTTTCAGCCTCAGAAAAGGATGTGATGTCATGGTTCGAATGTGGTTTATAAATAAATATTGAGCAGCGTGATCAAAAACTGTAGAGTCCATTTGAGCGATTCTGCAGTTTGTAATCTGGCAGTGGATTATTGTCCAGAACAGGGGTGATGACACAGCACTAGAATAAAGACGTTGACATCTTGCATCAGTATTTCTATTTGACGACGGAGCGAATTTGCAAAGCAAAAGCTGAACTGAAGGTGAACTTCGACCTGTGAGTCCCACAGAGCTGAAAGCCTGTGGATTGAGCCAAAACAGATAAAAATGCAGAGGTGTTGTGTGTCAGTTGCACAGGTTTCAAGTGAAGAGAATATTCGCAAGCCAGAAGAGCTATATGACCAAAGCTCAACTCCTTCAACTTTGTATCATCTGCACAGTCAGAGAAAATGATAATTTCTTCTCATAACAGTATAAACAATTGTGGACTCTGCAGCTGACAGATGCTGTGATAAAATGTTGGCACATGCCTCATATCTGTGGTTTTCTGTCACGTTTTGCCTCGGATGCTGCAAAGTCAGCTGCATAAGAGCAAGATCTGAAAAAATATGTGTGATTTAATACAGCATATGTTTAATGCACCGCAACAACTGTGTAAAAGCTGCTGATGCTCGACATGCAGCTCAGGCTTCACAACCTTTTTTAAGAGATGACACTGAAGGTGACAGTTTAATCATATGTAAGCTGAATATTTTTCTTGCTGTGTGCTACCAGATGGGCTGTGAGTCTGTGTAACTCACTCCTGCTTCTTCTGTCTGAGTTGTCTGTTGTAGAGTTATATTTAGTGTCTGTCTCTCTGGATCACTCTGCTGTGTCTCCTCCTGAGTCTCTGCTTTCTCCTTTGTTTCTCTTGTTCTGCCTGTCTCCATCACTCACTTGACATTTCAGAGACAGACAGATAGATGGATAGATGGGACAACAAAAGACAATCGCGGGAATACACGTTCCTGAAATGTGAGGAAGGGGCTACAGGAAGGAGTTCAGGGTCCTAGTAGCTAAGGGGAAAAAGCTGTTTGTGAAACGTTTAGTCATTTAGTGGATGACGACCTGTAGCGCCTCCCAGAGGGAAGGAGCTGGAGGAGGTGACGAGCAGGATGTGAGGGGTCGGAGATGATCTTGTCTGTTCGCTTTGCAGTTCTGTGAGTGTGTAGAGATTCAGCTGAGGGACGTGGTTTGCCTTGTTAACAGAGGATGTGATAATGGAGTCGGTGATGGCTGAGAAAAACACAACGAGAAGTTGTTGCTTGATCCGTTTTTTCTTTTGTTTGTTTGTTTGTTTTTTTTTAACGACGTCTGAGGAAGTATAGTCACTGTTGAGCTTTTACAGTGATGTGTTCAATGTTAGTTTTCCACTTCAATTAATGTGTGTTCCAAGGAATTTGAAAAATGGTGATGGAGTCTCTGTTTATCTGCCATGCAACAGAAGTCAGTAATGAGTTCCTGGGTTCATTCACCACCAAACCTCTCTCTCATTTTGAGTTCATGAGTTTAATCTATCATATGTACTTTGTCTTGGTTCCAGGGTCTGTACTATTCCTATTACAAAACCATTATTGAGGCTCCCTCTTTCCTGGACGGCCTCCACATGGTCATGAACGATCGGCTGACAGAGTATCCCCTGGTTATTAACACACTGAAGAGATTTAATCTCTATCCAGAGGTAATGTTGACATGTTATTCATATGATTTGCAGTGTGGTAGCGTCACCCATGTCACTGTTAACCTATTTTATTTGTTGTTATCAGACTGTCAATTTGTCAAAATCTTCCACACTAAAAGTTCAAATCTTACAATAAATCAGTGTCAAGAAATTCTTGTATTTTTTGGTGCATTGGTGAGTGTCTCTGAGTTCAGTTAAAATACATGGATCCACTGAGCTTCTTATTAGCAAAGGGCAGTGTAGAAACACCCAAGTGCTGAAGCAGCTTCTCATTAACTCAAGGACAGGCCAAAATTAAACCTGCCTCTCGTCTGGTTTAGGGCTGCAACTAACGGCTCGGTTAATTGTGCTACTCCAGTCTGGTTTATGTGCACGCTGCAGCTGCTTTCTGTACTCAAAGATCATCTGTGAGGGAAGAAGCTGCACTCTGTACAGAAACACCACTGTATCATCAGAGTGGACTGAGTGTTTGTAATAATAAATATAAAAAGACTCAGATCAGGATTGGAGCCAAAAAAGAAAGAAGAGCACCTTCCAACAAAGAGTATGACAGAGGTTGTACAACTGAGCAATATTACAAGGCAGCACAAGACCTCAGTTTAAAACTGATTTCACTCATTAATGAGCTGTTTTT
Organism: Seriola aureovittata; assembly: GCF_021018895.1. Lineage (NCBI taxonomy): Eukaryota > Metazoa > Chordata > Actinopteri > Carangiformes > Carangidae > Seriola > Seriola aureovittata. The sequence continues at coordinate 2,908,652 of NC_079370.1, forward strand.
ATTTCCTGGATTCACCAGAGCTAATCCACAAAGCAGTGCAGAGAAGATCAACATTTCCAGCTCAGGGAAGCAGTCAGTAAACGACTTCTGCAGGAGTACAATGAGAATCCCATGTGTCTGCTCTCCTCAGAGATAACAGGACAGAAAGGTCCTTTCAGACATGTTGTTTGAATAGGCTTTTCACTGGCTGTCATGTCTCCCGCTGTCCGCCCCCTCTCCCCAGGTGGTCCTGGCCAGCTGGTACCGGATGTACACAGGTGTAATGGGCTACTTTGGGATTCCCACGAAGATGTGCTGGTCCATCAACAGAGGAGAGGGACTCACTCCTGTGGATAGCTGCGAAGGTAAAGACTGTCGCCATGGAGCTCCAGTCTCCAGTCTCAAATAGGCTCATCGGTGCCTGCGTACACACACACACACACACACACACACACACACACACACACACACACACACACACAGAAACACAGACCCACAGCAGGTTGTGTATCTACATTACCCAAGCACATAGTATCACATTACTGCCTGGAGCTCCATTGACATTCAAAGTACTCTCACTGTTGAATTGACCGGATGACTAATTTCTTCAGTCTTGAAGATGATTTTCTTCACTCGTGGACAGGCGCAGTCAGAGCGGCCTCATGAGGAGCTGCCAGTTAAGAGAAAATGAATAAATTTTATAGAAGGAACTGAACAAAGCCATCAAGCACTCTTAATTCCTGTTTTTGCTCAACAGATTATTAAAGGATCAGATTTTTTACTCTAATCCTCAAGTATGATTTTTTCATATGCACAGATTAAAAGCAAAGCACAAGAATAATATTAAAAGTTAAGACGGCAATCAACAATTATATCCATTACTGATTAATCTGATTACTTTTTTTAATTAATCAGTGAATTGTTTAGTCAGAAAATGGTGAAACAAGTCAAAGATCTTTAAACTGCTTTTGTCTCACCAACAAGACATTGAAATGAGATAAAGCAGCAAAATAAAAAAAAAAACCCAAAAAGCAGCAGATCCTCACACTGAAGAGCTGGAGCCAGAAAAAATGTTTGGCATTTAGGAAATATGCTTATTTTCTTTCTTGCCAAGAGTTCCATGAGTGGATTCACAGCAGTTTCACATCTGTCTGTTCAAAATAAGGCTCGAGCCGGCAGATGATTACAGCTCATTCAGAAAGTGTTCAGACCCCTTCAATTTTTTCCTTCACATGTTGTTCTGTTGCAGCCTTATATGCTTAAATAAAGAAAATCTCTCATCAATCTATACTCCATACTCCATAATGACAAAGTGAAAACAGAATTTTAGAATTTTGTTTTGCAAATTTATTAAAAAGAAGAAAACTGAAATATGACATTGACATAAGTATTCAGACCCTTTTGTTGTGAAGTTTCACCTGCGGTAAATTCAACTGATTGGACATGATGTGGAAAGGCACACGCCTGACTTTATAAGGTCTCACACCTGACAGTGCAGATCAGAGCAGTAACCAGGCCGCGAGGTGAAGGAGCTGCCTGCAGAGCTCAGAGACAGGGTTGTGTCGAGGCACAGATCTGCGGAAGTAGAATAGAAGAAGAAGTAGAAAAATATTCCGATGCAGTGAAAAGCTCACCTTAGCTTAGCATCGAAACTGGAAACATCTAGCCTGGGCTCTGTCCAGAGATAACAAAATCTGTCCTCCAGCATCTCTGACTCTCACTAATTAACACATTATATCTTGTGTGTTTAATATGTAAAAGGTCTGCGAGGTTGCCAGGCAACCAGCAGAGACACGGAAGTCACTAGCACGGCCGAGAAGTGGAATAATATATATATTCCTTGAATCAAAGACTTAACTGTCACATAAGACAAAAGAAAAGCAGCAAATCCTCACATTTGACAAGATGAAACTAGGTGATGTTTCACATTTCTGCTTGAAAAATGGCTTCAAACGATTAATTACTTATTAGAATTCTAGCCAATTGATAGTAGATAAGTAATCAGTTAACTGACTAATCATTTCAGCACTATTGTCCATACAAAAAAACAAAAAACTTAGATGAGATAGAATACTGCTTTTAACAAAGAAAGACTGAAAAGCTGCAAAACAACATGGCAGAACATGGCAGAACAACAGGTAGAACACAGCAGCAGCAAGGGAAACAATAATCATGACAGCAGCCCTGAGGGAAAGAAAAATGTTAACATATTACACAGAAGTAGTTTTTTTTTTTTATTTTCAGACGCATTTCCCAGAACAGTTAATCTGCTGAGAGTAAACAAGTGAAAAACAGGTTTCAGCTTTCCTTTGTTGAGCTGCAAGTCTCTGTCAGTCTCTGTCAGTCTCATTAGTGAAGCGAGCCACTGCAGGGTCAATGTTTTCACAGTGTTTACATAAACCTGACGCAAGCTGCCTTGCACAAGAGCCAACGGTCAGAAAGAGGAAACATTTACTGTAACAGTCAGTCGCTGTATTAGTTTCATGAGATGTAGAACGACACAGCGAAGGGCAGAGAATCTGTTCGGTTTTCAGGCTGAGCTGTTGTTGTTTTTTTCCCAGTGTGTTTTTGTTTTCGTTTTTTTCTCAGTGGTTTTTCTGGTAATTTCCAGTCACATCGTGTTGATGAAACAGCTCTTAGTAATGTCAGCACATTTCCACGTATCTTGTTAGTCATTACAGCCTTGTCAATCTGCTCCGTGTGCCTGCTAATTTTGTCTGGCAGCGTCGCTGAGAGGAAATTATTCGATGGTGCTTGAAATGCAGTTTAAATATGGGTGTGAAGTAAAGTCCATTTGTTGCCATGAAAACCCTGCGTTTACCCACTGCCACAAATTGAGGAACCTTGTTTTCTGTATCAAAACTCAACTCATTATTATTCAGTGTGATTTTAATTTTACATCTCCTGCTGCTGGTTAACACACGAGTTGGTCAACGGCAATATGTTCTGTAAGACTTACCCAGATAAATAAATAATAAATGTTCTCTAGTATCAGTTCAACTGTTTTGTGTAGTAAAATCCAAACTCCTTTTATGATCCCTCACCGGTTTCCCACCAGAAAATATGGCCAGTCGTTTGTTAGGGAGTTTTTTAAGCATGAATGACCTCGGTGTGTGAAATCTTTTTTATTGCAAGTTGCACAGCTGCGCCGTTCTTTATATTTTAGCATGATAGTGTTTTGTGTCGTGATTCAGTGCATCGTTATTCAGTGTTAGACCCTGGACAGTAAGTTTTGTATGTGACATGGATCAAACAAAACACAGCTCACAGAATCCTCATAAACCTAAGTATGAAGTATTTGCATACTTAAGGTCACACAATCATGTAACAGAAAAACACAAATTATTGTACGCACATGCACAAATTGTACATTTTAGAGCTTATATGTCTCCTGTAGATTTTTGTGCATGGGACAGTTTCTAAATGGTGCTTTGGAGCCAACATGAAATCACAGAAGGGGGAAAATGTGGCTGAAAATAAACTCAGGCCACAGAAAAACCTGCAGCAGGGGATCAGGGTATGTGGCGTCCTCGTAGGTGGAGCAGAGCGCCGTGAATTTATCATCCTGGCCAGGAGCTTTGCAGAGTTGCTACCTCTTTCAGGGGCTATTTTTGCACTGACCTGACTTAATCACATTGGAGTTCTCCAAATTATACCGCACCCAGAATGCAAGTGGCACAGTTTGAAGGAGACTTGTGTCACTTCCACATTAGTAAAGACTGAAGGTGCAGCAGAACTCAGAAAAAAGATTCACCGTTTCATCTCCTCTTACAGTCAGAGCTGCAACTAATGATTGTGATCATTAGTTATTAATCTGTTAATTATGTTTTTCGTTAATTTTCGTTTTCTATAAAATTTCACAATGTATTAAAAGAAGAGTCCACAGTGATAACATGCTGATTCTTAGCAGCTCTTAGCATGTTTACCATGTTCACTATCTTACCTTAGTGTGTTAGCATGCTAATATTTAGCTAATTTTCAGTTGATAAACGACGAGTCAATGATTCATCAATTATCAAAATAGTTGTCAAATCATTCTTTTGTTTACTGTCTCATTAATTGATCGATCTTTGTAGAACCAGCTTTAGTCTCCTCAAGCTCTTGTCTCCATCAGTAATCCTTCATTCTGTGTGTGTGTGTGTGTGTGTGTGTGTGTGTGTGTGTGTGTGTGTGTGTGTGTGTGTTGTGCACATTAGGCATGGGTGACCCGGCGTATTTCTACGTGGCCTGTGTGTTCCTGCTGAACGGCGTGATGATGAGCCTGTTCTTCATTTACGGCGCCTACCTCAGGTAGCTCCTTCCCGCCCGGCGCTCTGTCCTGTCACGCTCCGGCGGGCATCGGAGAGAGGAGAGGATGAATTATATGGTCCATCTCATCTCTCAGCTGTCACACCCAGACAGAAAAAATACTGTTTTTTGGTTTGCACCTGACAAAAATATGGATTTGAAAGATCGGATGGAGGGTGACCTTTCTGAATCTGTCTGCTGCTATCTGCCTCTCTTATCATGCATCCCCATTTTCTTTTTTTTCGTCTTCTCTCTCTTTCTCTCTCTCTCTCTCTCTCTCTCTCTCTAGTGGCAGCCGGCTGGGCGGTATTGTTACCACAATGTGTTTCTTCTTCAATCACGGCGAGGTGAGCGCACAGTCCTTTCCCCCCCTTACTATCGGTGTCTGTATTTTTTTAAATGGCGAAGCTTTGTAGCTCAGTGGAAGCCTCTCTGGGTGTAAGCCTCTGAAATGTGTAAAACTCAGAATGAAAAAGCACTCAGAGAAGCAGAGGGTGGTTAATAGGAGCTCATTTCAGCCCTCAAAGGAGCTTAGAGTTGTTTTGGGCTGGCACTCAAAGCTGAGTCCCTCCACCCACCTCCTCTTCTCCAGTTTCCTCCAGAACAAATAGCGAGTCTCTATTTTTCCAGATCAATACACTGACATTTCAACCACACACACACACACTTACACTCAGTGTTTCTCCGTCCCTTCAGACACCCTTTGTGACATTTCAGGAGCAGGATTTTCACATTCAATGAGATGCTCTGAGGTGACAAACATGTGTGAGATTATAGTGTGAAGTGTGTTATTGTGTAGAAGTAATGGTGTGGGATTTTATCAAGTGACAGAGTGAAGTTCTTCTTTTACAAACCATCTAGAATATGTAGCAGCCAGGGGACAGAAAACTGATGCCACGATCACGTTGTTTTAGTTCCTCTATAAAGATCCAGGTCCTTTTAATACAGAGTATCTGCTGATACAGAGTCCAATCCATTACATACACCAGTGGTTCTCAAAGTGCGGTCCGGGGACCTCAGGGGTCCTTGATGGGGTTCCTGGAGGTCCCTAGCAAAAGGGGGAATAATTCATTTCCATTATTATCGATCCATAAGTAACACAATGCCAGAATGTATGATTATTATGGTCATGGGTTCCAAACACTTTGTGTAATAAAACATCTAAAAGCAAAAATCTTACCAGTTGGGGGTAACGTGGGGGGGCCTGTAGTCTAAATGGTGTCAGTTTAGGGGTCTTTGCTTGAAATCTGTGTGCCTCCGGTGCTCGGTATACAGGTTAAAACTAAATATATACATAGGAGCAGAAGCTCTGCAGTGTTGATTAGATATGCATCCTCTCACACTGAAATAACAGTGTGTCACTTCTACAGAAGTGTTACAGAGTGGAGGTTCTTCCCTCACAGATGGCCTTTGGCTGAGTGCATGGCTTGTCATAAAGAAGATCAGCTTTACAGCAGCAGCTGGTAGAAAACAGAACAGTTAAGCATAAGTATTTGATTTGTTTTATTTTAGTTGATACCAGTGGAGGATCTGCTGAGGACATCTCTGCACTAAACATATTAGATTTTCAGCATTTGTGGAAACAGCGCAACCTGCTGACAAATAAAATAAATAAAGCTTTGGACAAAAACATCTGCCAGATAAATGTAATGTCAGTCCTCTGAGAAACATCTGCCAGCAGCAGAAAGAATGTGAAACACATCAGTAAACGGATGGTAGAAACGTCCCAGACCATGAAAGGTCAAAATCATGTGTCCATACAGGATTTAATAACTTCTTCTTGTATGTGTTCCTGTCTGTTATCAGAGCACCCGTGTGATGTGGACTCCACCGCTGAGGGAGAGCTTCGCTTACCCTTTCTTAGTCCTGCAAATGCTGCTTCTCACCTACATCCTACGGTAAACTCACCTTCAGTCTCTGTCCGAAATCACTCCTCCACATGTCCCCAATAAGTCTTTTTCTTTTACTTGTTGGCAAATTCTCCACATCAGCACATAAAAAATACCAAAATAAAGAAGAGTCATTTTCTTTCTTTAATTTTATGTTGAAATATTACATTGCCATTATTCTTACCCCCCCTGTTTAATTAATCTTTTATTTCAGTGAACATTTGGTATTCACTCCCTTGAATCCAATTGTATCTTTATGCTTGTGATTTACATTTTATTGTGTCTTCACTCCACAAGTGAAACAATTGCTCAAACAATGACAAAGAAGTCAAAGACGTGAACTCTGAACAGCTTTTGCTTGGATTGTTACGTTCGCACAGGCTGGATTCATACTACACGCACACACCAGGATGTCAGGGTTCACACGTGTTCACACGTGTACACAGTCAGTTTTATTTGTCCTGTTCTATCAAGTTATTTATTTGGACGTTAAACCTCGATTTAAAAGCCTCATCGATGTGTGGGCTACAAATTAGCTTCGTCTAGGTGTCCTCTATTCATTACTTCTGCCGCACCACCTATCTGTGTGTAACAGTGTTAATCTGTTATTTCTGTTGAAGAATGACCAAATTTGTGATACGTGGATCCATCAAAAAAGCTAGAGAAGAATGTGGTTTTCTTTCCATTTAACAGCCTGTTGAACTGTAAATATGTGAAATAACCAGAGGAGATCAGAGAGCTGTTTCCCTCTTAAAGCATCACAAGCTACAGTTTCTAACAGTTTGTCCTTTGTGTTGTAATTACTGGGGTGAAGTGGAGCTTGCCTCTGTTGTCAGCCTGCTCCTCTGAAGCAGGCTCTTTGGTGAGATAAAGTACTTGTCACAGACCAGTAATCTTCTCTCTGCACTTCAGCCAGCGGACGCCACCTCGAGTTGTGCGAGTGCAGTCGGTAAACTGTGACTCATATCAATTTAACAGTTTGTATTTCTCACTACATAGCCAGGTCTTTGTAGTACACTCAAAGTGAAATTTGAACGTTTGTGCTTGTATGTGTGTGTGTGTTCTCTCAGTCGTCTTAATACATCTTCTCTTATCTCCCACACTCTCTCACCACTCCATTTCTATTCCCCCCCCCCCCCCCCCCCCCTCTCTTCTGTCTCGCTCTTCTCTCCCCAGGACACGGAACCCGAGCAGGACGGCCATGGTCGCTCTGGGCATCTCCAATTTGTGCTTCATGCTGCCTTGGCAGTTCGCCCAGTTTGTGCTGCTCACTCAGGTAAACAGAGCGCCAGAGAAACATTGAGAGAGAATGTGGGAAGAAAGGAGATTGGACAGAGGAGATTAGAGAGAGAGAATAGAGACTTGGAGAGACCAGAGGACTCCGACAGGGAGGGAAAGAGTTCAGACATTGGCAAAGAAATGAAGAGGCAGGATCGACTAGAGAGAGAAGAGACAGAGAGAGTAGGGCTGCTCGACTATGGCAAAAGAAATTGAGATCACGATTATTTAACACGATTATTTATTGACTTTGGAAACACAAGCATTTACTGAGTGGACTTTCTTCAACTTTAAATACAATTCAATAGAAAAACAAATAAACAAAATATGTGCAAAAGAGAATGTGATACAATAATCGTTTTATCTCGATTATCTTGTTTTCATAATCGTTGGAAGCCAAAATCGTAATCGAAAATAAAATTTGATTAACTGCCCAGCCCTGAGAGAGAGGTGAAATTACAAGAATACACCATTTTCATCTTCATTTTATTCAAGCTCTTATAACACACAGTAGAAAAATATGCATCTAAAAATCCAATAATATTAGAGGTGGTGTAGTTGAGGCTGTGGAGTTGAGATTCTTTCAGACGGGAAAGTAATACGTTGGAGAGTGTAGGCTGGCAGATAGAAGAGCTGCAGTTTTAACCTTGACTCCAGAACAAAGGGGTCACTGCTGCGAGCATCTGTGCTCAGCAACAGTTCAGCCCACGCTGCCGGCGGCTCCCTCAGGCCGTTTTAACAAGAGACGAGTTATTTAACAGCCATTATGTCTTTGTTTTTATATTTTCTAAGATGCTAATTGAACACCTCAACCACGCTTGTGTGTAAACAAACCAGATGCTGTGCATGCGCCGTCACTGCTCAGTCCTCAGTCTACAAAGAGAGAGACGCCTGACAGTAATGATCTCTGCATATTATGGTCCCTCATATCCCCTTTATTATTGTATACCCCTCATATTTATTCAGTGTACGGTTCATTTTGTTTCAGTTTATTCAGTATCAACGCAACACCGTTTTGTATTCAATGAATCAACTGCTACACATGCACCACCGATGTGGAGTGGATGCACAATATATATTTAGGGCACTAACTCCACCGCAGAAAAAGGCCAAATCTAAAGACTGTAAAGGTGAGACTAATTAGAGATAATGAGCTGTGTGGGTTGACGCTCTAACAGGCATCTCAGCCACCGATATAATGAATCTCAACACAGTCGAACAGAAGTTAATTTGTAAGATTTCTTCTCACCATGGAGATCCATCAGCTGCCAACAGAAAACACTCAACAATATTACTCATACACCGTTGGTGTGTAATTTCATGAAGTGACTTATTTAAAGAATACTAATTACATGTTTATGAAAAGTGTAAACTTGAAATGTGTTAATAGATTTGTCTAATATATATTCATGGAGGCAACAGGAAATGTGTTTTATTATTCAGCAGGACTCCATAAAAACAGAAACAATATTAGCAGGCACTGAAATGAAGAACGGCAGCACTGGTTTACATAATGGGTCTTTAAAAAGCAGTGATTTCAAAAATGTCCTTCATTTATAAAGGTCTTAAATATTCTCTTAGGTCTTAGTTCCATTATTGCAGACCACTAATATTCACATGTGGACCGTAAGGTTATTTTTTAGTCGGTTAATCCTCCCATCCATTTACCCATCCATTGTCTGACTCTTATCCAGGTTCATATTGTGTTTAATGATTAATTAATGATATTATTAGGACGGATTGTGATACACCTTGGACGTAGCAACAAAAATGTGATATAAATGTCAATAGATTCCTGCACTTGGTAAATCATTCAGGGCTATATCATCCCTGCTGGTTTTCGCTGATGCATGTCCTTCACACATGGGCCAGTGTGACCGTGAAACAAGAATTAAATCACATTCTGTGTGGTGTTAAAATGGTCTTTTAAAGTTTAACTCAGTGAAGCTACAGACTTTATCATTTCAGGCCTGGTCCATGTCGGATTTAACATAATTAAAATGTAATTTCTAACATCAGTATAGTTTATAGTAACTTTCTTATTTTCTACTTTCACTGCTGTTCATTTGTGACTTAATCCAACTTTATATGAGTTTGAGTTTATCGTGTAAAAGCATGTTCTGTTGTAGCTACGCAACAGTGAGTTTATTATATGCTTCTTATATAATATCATTGTGCCATTATGGAGACTCTGGGTCTCTGCGCCCTGTGCAGCTCTGCAGACAACAGGAAGGAGATCTTTCTGTCCGCTGTCTGTCACAGGTGCCGTGCTCTCTAGTCGAAGCTGAACAGAGTGGGCGGACTATTCATAAGAAACCCACATCAAGCTCATCACAGTGTCTGGCAGCGCAGATGTGAGAACACACACTGCTGCGCCGTTATCACATTTTACAGCCATGAAAACAGAGGCTTTACAGTGGGAGTACAGTCCTAGTTTCAGTTCTCAGATTTTTATTTTATCGTATTTTGATTGATCGATTATCCTTACCTTGACTGGTTGCTGTAAAGAACACAGCGTCTTGTAGGGATTTATAAAGCTGAGATTTGTAAACTGCCTACGTGTCCTATCTGTAAGCAGATGTAGTAGTTGAAAACCCAGTGGTTTAAATTCGACTAATATAATACATAGAATATACTGATGCATTTTTATTGACTATGGATGTTTTCTGGAGTGTGTAGTTGACTGTTTTTATTTTGTTTGTTTCAGGTGGCTTCTCTGTTTGCCTCCTACATCCTGGGTTACCTCGGCGCCGCCAAGATGCAGTCCATCCTGGTCACACATATGGTACAGTATGTCTCTTCCAAATCCTGCAGTGTTTCTTTTTTCCTTACCTGACATTAACTGGTCGCTGGTGCATCATGCAGAGGCACTGTGTTAAATTATTAAGAATTAATTAAGAAAAACACCCTGAATAACACTGAAATTAGGAGGAAAAAGCTGTGTGTGTGTGTGTGTGTTTGGATCATGTGTTGCACCCAACACAAGTCTTTCCAGCTACTGTCCTCTGAGGTGTAATGTGCTCTGCCTCACTTCTCTTTATCTCACCCGCCTCCTCGCCTCGAAGAATTTCACACGAGCTGGAAGGACGACGCCGGTGGAGACGGGAATGACTTTCCTCAGTGTTAATTATGCTCGTGTGCGTGTACCAGTGCCTTTTTAGCATTAAAGAGGGGAGGATATGTGGTTCACTCTGCCAAGGACAAAAGTATATCTCTGTATGTGAGAATGTGTAAAGATGTTTTTGTGTGTGTGTGCGTATGTGTGTGTGTGTTACTCTGGCCGCTCGTCCCTCTGCTCCACATTCTTTCCCCCTAATCCCCTCAGCATGCCAGGCTGTTAGCCAGGGCCTGTGTGCTCCACAGATAAGGAGGAGGCCCTTTGTGGTAAGATGGTGGAGATTTGTGTCAGAGGAAGGCATATGGCTCTGCATAATTTACAGAGCTTGGCAATGATGACTTTGGCTTTGTGTGTGTGTGTGTGTGTGTGTGTGTGTGTGTGTGTGTGTGTGTGTGTGTGTTCAAGAACACACAGACGACCAGGCGTGTGTCCTGTATGACCTACAGAGTTGTTAACGATGCTGAGCAGAGTCACTTGTTACAGAGTCGCACGCTACTGCGATAGTGCTCCACATCACTAATATTTTCATTATCAATGAATCCGTCTATTTTTCCAGATTTAAATGTAAAACAATAGTTTCTCTGTTCCCAAAGTGACGCCTTCAGACCCCAAAGTATTCTCTGTACTTTAATTTGAAAAAGACACAGTTACTCAGTTAAATACGTGAAAGTCAATTTATCGACTGGTTGAACAACAGAAAATTAATCTCCAACAATTTTGATATTCAAGTCATTTTTCTTTTATTAAAGGTCCCATATAATATAAAGATAGATTCCCATGTGTTACTATTATTATATTAATACTGTGACAGTATCAAAGCCTCAGTCCAGAGAGAAATGCACACAGCCTGTATTCAGACACTTAAAACCAGCCGTCAGGACTTTTCTGAAATACCTGAGTCTGTTCGGCTCATTTCATCGCCGACTGACCATTGCTGTTCGCACTGTTCACTGAGTTGTACAGTAGTAGGCTACAATCCATTACCTGTGGTGGGCGTGCCCGTGCGTCACTCTGACCAGCCAATCAGAAGAGGGCCTCAGAAACGGACACAAAACGCCCCATTCTTGCGAGGGCTCCAGAGAGAAGTGTGAGAGAAAAGGAGATGTAAAACTATATTGAGATAGTTTTTGTGACTTAAAACCACAAATACATTTAATATGGATATCAAAACTTTAGATTAAACACAGGTAATTACTCAAATATTGGACCTTTTTAAGAAAAAAATGCAAAAAAAAAAAAATCACAGGTTGTAGCTTCTCAAAGTGAAAGTGAGTGTTACAGGACAAAATAATACATTTAAATGTCATCTTAGGTTTTGGAACTTGTGATGGATATTCTTCATTATTTTATGGACCCGTCAATAAATCAAGAACGTAACCGAGAATTTTTTTTTTGCAGCCCAAATCAGTTCTAAAAAATGGTTGACCATTAATTTTCTGTAATATATTGATTGTTTCAACACAGCAAAAATGTCCTTTTTGGTCACCCGGCTGTCTACATAATACAGAGTGGAGCATTATTCCACTCTTCACAGTGGGATTAAGCATCAGAAAGTTAATGTAATAGGATTATATTCTGCGATTCTTCAAAGTTTAATGCACTGCTTTAAATCTCTGGAGTGTTTTCAACAACACTGTGGCACAGAAAGACGTATTGTTGGCACTTAATGCGATCTACCCCAGACCACCCTCCTACTGTAGAGACACAGAGTGTTTTTCATGAGACCAGTGAAAACCTACAGACGCTGGCTGCGCCTCCGAGCTCCCTGCCAAGCTCGCGTGTGGAGCATTATTTCTAATTACACACACAGATGATGCACATGAAGCCACCGGATCGCATAGTCCACAGCCTTGTTCACCACCGCGATTGATGTTAAGGAGGCGTTATTCATCACAATAACACCTTCTTCCTGTCACACCCCCCTCCCTCCCTCCCTCCCTCCCTCCCTCCCCCACAGATCACGCTCGGCGTCTGCTTCATCCTGATGTTCGGTAACTCCATGCTCCTCACGTCCTTCTACGCCTCCTCGCTCGTCTCCATCTGGGTGAGTTGGACCTTGTCGTCTGATGTATGTGCGGCCGCTGAATGTTCTGAGATAGATGGGGCCTGACAGGAAAAGTTAGTCCAAAGTAATGAGTACATTTGTACAAGTAAAAGGAAATGGACTGAAATCAGAACGCCGTGACTGAGACGATATGTGCTGCTTTATCATTTTGGGTGAGTTTAAAGTTTTAATTTCCTTTTTTTTGGGGGGGGGGGGGGTTTCCAGGCGATCGTCGCACTGAGGGATCGGTTCGCTCAAGTTTTCAGACCCGGCATCGTCATCTGGGTGCGTACAACTGACTCCTGCTTCTGTGTTTTTTGTCCTAACTACACTCACTTACTCTACTTTTTATATTTGCTTATGATGATGTTCATAATTCTGACATTTTTTTAAATACTTGAATGTTTTATCATGAAAGAGAAAGGAGGAAAGAAAAATAAATCAACATAAATTGTAGGAGAGAGAAAAAAATGAACGTATTAAGGATACAAAAAGAGAGAATAAGAAAACCAAGAATCCCCACATAATCATTTATGCTGTCAGTTTGACATTGAAGTAATTACAGCTTAGAAAATTCCTCTATATTATTGAGTTGCAGGCCTCATATTTAATCCATGTTCTCCACCATCTCCAATAATCCAGTAGAATTAAAATTCTGCTTCTTGTGTTTAAGGAAGGGACTAATTCTACCAAGAATAAAAAACACATGCAGCCATTTTATATTAAATGTTTAAATTCAGTAAATTACCAGAGTGACTAATTTGAGACACACTATTGATAATTCAGCCTTGATTCTGGACTCCTGTCTAATATTTGGTTTTGTGAGCTCTCATTCAGAGGAACTAAAAAGCTGAAGATAAAGGAGGTTAAAAAAAATTGGCTGAATTTTTTTACAATCAACAACAACAAAGCTCCCAACCGCACAGCACCTCGAGGCCTTGATCCCGGGTTCCTGTCTGAGTTGTGTGTGTGTGTGTGTGTGTGTGTGTGTGTGTGTGTGTGTGTGTGTGTGTGTGTGTGTGTGTGTGTGTGTGTGTGTGTGTGTGTGTGTGTATGTGTATGTGTGTGTGTGTGTACATGTCTTCCTCTTCCTCCTCCTCAGGTGATGCAGGTGATGGCGTGGGTCGGCTCCACAGTTCTGCTCAAATTCATGTTGTCCACAGTCCTCGGAGCCTCTGATGATGTAAGTGACGGTAACTTCACACTAAGTCCATCCAAACACGTATGTGTCAGTTTATTAGTGAAGTTGCTCTTCAACCTCCTGTTTGTTTGTTTGTTTTTTTTAATTGCAGGTTTTCGGTTTGAAATATGTCCACATTTAATTATATTCCTGAGAAGATACTGATGATACTTTTTGACTTAAAGAGTTTCCATGTTTTTTATGGCTACGTGTAGAAAAGTGCAGCAGTTGGACAAAAAACTATAGCGAAGTATAGAACAATGTATAAATGTTTGATGATACTCCCTACACTGACTAATCATTAAAGTAATGAGGTTAATCGACCCACAAATTAAAACTTAGCTGCTAAGGTTTAGATTGGCCTTGTGAAACTAATGGCCTTATTTTATTATAATGTTTAATTCCACCATCAGAAAAAGGTCAAACTGAAAAATAAATAACATTAAAGTCAGGAATAGAAGAAGAAATCAAAAAATCAAAAAAAACAAAATGTATATAAAAGCTTTCATCTGTTTTCTTGTCCAGGCTCACATCAGTGGACTGATCAAGTCAAAGTTCACCAGCTACAAGGATTTCCACACTCTGATGTACACGTGTGCTGCAGAATTTGACTTCATGGAGTTGGAGGTAAAGTCTGTTTTAACTAAAATCCGGGCCTCCCATCAGAGCTGACATTTATCTTTCTGCCACAAAATGAATGGTGATAAAAACAGAGCTGTGTGTGTGCCGCAGCCTTGTTCACAGATAAAAAAAAATACAAGTCTCAGGCTGTTTGTTGTGAAAATCTCGCCAAATTTTAGCTTTCAAAATGTCGCTCAGGCTCCCGTGAAGATACCAGATATGAAAACCTGCTGTTCTGTATCAAAGCTGGGCTGAGTGTGGAGGGGGAGCCAGGTCTGTGCTCTGTATTTAAGGGGCAAATAGAAACCTGGCAGCTCAATTTGGGAAGAGTTGTGTGATAGACAGCCGCCTGGTTTGTGTATTGTGTGTTTTTAAAACATTATCAGATAGCTGTCGCCAAACTCTCTCTCCTCTCACTTTACCTTACCTCACTGTGTGTCTCTCTCCCTCAGACCCCTCTACGTTATCTCAAAACGTTGCTGCTGCCCATCAACATGCTGGTGGTTGCTCTCATTGCTGTCAGGGTGAGTCTCATTCCTCGGAGATGGGGAAGCAGTTTTGTTTGTTTTAGAATAAAAGAGCGTGTTACAGAAGGTCTGGTTGCAAAACATACTGAGGACATAAAGATGTGTGAAGTGAAACTCAAAGTCTGTGGCAAAAGAAGCAGCTGTGTTTCCATCATAGGCTTCATCAGAAGTTAATTAAACATGAAACTTTATGATGAAATAATGCTGTTTAATAACTTTTTTTAATATACAAAAAGCACACAGATAAGTTGGAAGTGCTGCTGTCATCCTTTCAAGCTGCATTTATCCCCAACAACCTCCAGCACGAAGACGGTCTGCATGTAACCTGACAGACAAAACCAAGGCCGAAAATACAGTTTTCAAATGCCTTGCTGAAGCTTGTGAAGCTTAATTGCTCAGTGAAAATGGTTGTGTGTGTGTGTGTGTGTGTGTGTGTGTGTGTGTGTGTGTGTGTGTGTGTGTGTGTGTGTGTGTGTGTGTGTGTCTGTGTGTGTGTGTGTGTGTGTGTGTGTGTGTGTGTGTGTGTGATTTTAGAAACCCTTCTCTCAGTAGCTGGACAGTTGCATGACTCTCGTTTAGAGAGATTTTAGTCATGAAATCAGACTGTAAAACTACAGGAGACTGGCAGTGACATGGCAGTGACTTATCCCCTGATTCCCAGTGGAAATTATGTCCTTGCATTTAGTAATCAACAATTAACAGCATGGTTTTACTGTAGTAAAGCCGCAGGCTGCAAAAAACAATCACAGTTGAGCTTATTATGCATCTAGTCAAGGCTGCAGGTTTGGGTCCAGGAACTATGTAAATTACTGAATTAATAATGCACCAACAATACTTTCAAATTATGTTTCGCTCCCTTGACACAATATTGAGATTTGACCTGGAAGTTTATGATAAATAATGTATTTCCATCTTCCCTGCTTTATTTTTGATTGATGTGATTTTTATTATTATATCAACTGTTAAAAAGAGTGAAAATACATTTTAAAAAAGACCAAATAATACATCTTGTAGTAAATAGAATGACATGAAAACTTGAGAAAAGGAGACGGCAACACAAACTGTTTGAATATGAACAGCACATCATGAAATCTGTGGGAAATGAGGGGTTCGTCTGTGCAGAGTGCGGTGGCAGAAATCACACGGATGCTGCAACTGTCAAACAGCGTCAGGTCCGCAGCGTGACGTCTCCAGTCTCGCCTCTCAGAACAATACAGCAGGCACTCAAACATGAAGTTCAAATCACTTTAGAGCCTGGAGACACTGCTTCGCCACTGCAGGAAAGAAGAGCCGGGAGTCTTATCTGCTCTGGTTACCGCACACACATTTCTACCCCTGAGTAGAGCTGCTGCCTTGAAACAAGCAAGAGCCCCTTTTTCAAATTCTGGTTTTTATTTTCAGAAAATAGCTGTTGTCTTATTTGCTCTGAATGGGATGCGTAGTTAATGTTTACATGGGTATATTTAAGCTTTTGGAAAGCTGAGGGGGAGATTTATATTTATGAGTCAGCTAAATAACAGAAACACCTCTCAGTCTACCTCCTCCAAAATGATCACGCAGCTGAATCGATGCCTTTGATCACTGAAAGCTTCAAGATCTCTTGCAGGGCTGTTGGAGTAGGCTGCATTAGTTTTTAGCTTTGTGTACCTAATAAACTGCCAGCTGAGTGAATTTTTATTTTTGGGGGGGTGAACATCAGAAGGAAAAAAAAAAATGAAAGCAACTGCTCTTCATGTCGTCTAATCTCATTATGCCTTGCCCACGCTAAGCTAAGAATACATGAGTCGACGTGACAAAGCATGGCAGGGAATACATGAGCAAGCTGTTAGGAAGAGGCGTTTTTTTTATTCCAACAATTTGTCCCTTTTCAGACCATCCAGGACGTAGTCCGCTTCCTGAGGGACGGAGGGAAGGCGTCTGGCAGGAGCGACGATGCTGATGAAGCTGCAGGGTGAGGGACGCCGAGGCCTCCTCCCTGATTTCCCTGTATTGACCAACAGTTTTAAAGGTCCCATATAGTCTAAAGGGAGATGTCCATGTACTGTTTGATTATAGATCAGCTCTAGGTTCTATATTAATACTGTAAAAGTATCAAAGCCTCAGTCCACTGAGAAATGTTCACAGCCTGTATTCAGAAACTGAGCAAGCCCCGCCCAACTTGACTCACCATCCAACCTTGCAAGATTTGGTGTCTCTATGTGTTATCTGATATCTGCTATATTTTTATTGGATCACTCAGAAAACAGTCAGCCAATCAGAGGAGAGACTCCGATCCTCCTGTCTTCTGATTGGCTCACCGACCTGTTGTTAATAGAGCTCCAGCTCCAGTAAAACACTGGAAAGTGTAAAATATGGGACCTTTAAATCGGGGAAATAGAAAGAGAAATCATTTTGAAATGTTCTCACAGTGTAGTTTATATATTTCTGTCTGCTCTGTGTTGCAGGTCTGAGATAGCTGCAAAAGGAGAGGTGAGACCAAACCCCCTATGTCATTGTTAAGTATATGCACAAGCATCGTCTTGGTAACAGTTCAGTGTGAACTTTCAGACATTTCTACACCGTTGTTCCATTACTCTTAACCTATTTTATTAGATTCCTGCAGTACACTTACATCTGCTCAGTTACTGTGTCCCTAAGTGATTTTCATCCCTTTTCTCATTACTAAGAAATGAAAGGCAGCTTCTCTTCTGCTACGAAATCTCACTGTGCTGCCTTTTGTTCTGCTGCTTCGTCTCATTTTCTCTAATATCCCCTCCCAGGGCAGGAAAAGAAACGTTCAGATGTTCAGCCACCAGCCGCCAGTGTCTGGAAGCTTCCACGGTTTCCCAGATAATTGCTTTAATGTCTCTATATGACTCGATGAGTAACGCTAGGAGGGTTCTCGCTCCTCACAGGAAAAGGCTGCGTTTAAAAAACCAAAAAAACTTAACACACTTAACATCAAAGCGTCATGTAAATGTCGATATATACAGCCTGCTGACAAACTGTCGCTCTTAGGGTGACAGGGAAACTTCAGAAAGATTTTTCTTAAGATTTAAAATTGCCAATGCAACCGATGTAGCATGACCCTAAAATACACTGCAGAATTAACAATTAATAATTAACAATTACAATTAATTCCGTCTGTGGTGTTGAATCCAAAGCATTTCCTCACATTACATCACAGTTTACTGACCTCAGGGCAGCCAGTTGGTCAGGCAGAGAGAGCATTTTAGGAATTTGAAGACATAAATAAAGACTGAATATTTAATTTTTCCCATCTTCAGCTTGTAGTTTGAATTTCAAAGACAAAAGTACAGCCCTGTTATTGATTAATCTACTTCTAAAAATCATTAAAGTGTTGGAAAATTATGAAACTCCTTGAAAGCTCATGGTGACGTGTTCAGATTGCTTAGTTTTGTCAGACCAACCATCCTAAACCCAAAGATATTTATTCTATATGGATATAAAATGAGAAAAACTGCACATTTTTAAAGGTGCACTGTGTAGTTTTGGACCACTAGTAGCACTATGGAGCAAGTAGGTTCTCCTTTGGTTTGTTTGTGTGTGAATGTGAATGGTGGTGTGTGTGGAGGTGCAGTGTGTTGTCCACTAATCAACAGGTTGGATCCTCAACTCCTCCTGTCCACATACTAAAAGTTAGTCCAGCACCTTGGACGGTAGCGCTGTGAATGATCTGTTTTGCAAATGTTTTATGAGGAAGGAAATACATTTAACTTGTCACAGCTTGATCAGAAACAGAAAAAAAATCTGAATCTAAATAAAACTCAACATGGCGCCTTTAACATTAGATCTGAGCATCACATTTACTGTCACAGTCATTGTTAATTAACTTTGTGTCAATCAACTAATCTTTTCAGCAGCAACTAAAAGTCACAAGAGTGAATGAAAATCAACTTTCATACTCATGTTCATCTTAAATCTTAAATCTAGTTTGTATTCAGAGATCAAAGTTGCCGAGATGTGAAATTATATATAGAAGGATTTTAAAGATTCCAGCTGTGGTCATCTGGATCAGACATCTTGGTCTGAGTTTTGTGTTTTTCATCTGCTGCAGCTGATCCTGATAGATCATTGTAGTTGAAAAAGGTGACCTCACAAGCGCTGTTATTTTATTATTTTCCATGTTATTTTTCTCTGCACCTTGTTGTCAGTTGTGATGACAGACTGTCTGTGAACCTGTTACCCTCCAGCTGGTGTACCACAGTCTGCAGCTGGTGGCGTTTGCTGTCCTCGCCATCCTCATCATGCGTCTGAAGCTCTTCCTGACCCCGCACATGTGCATCATGGCCTCGCTCATCTGCTCCAAACAGGTCTGCCCCTCACCGCGAGGAAAGGGATCCAATAAAACACCATGAAAGACTCAGATATTTGTTTGATTAACGTCATTAATGTTTGAGCTGTAAAGAGAAGGTTGTTGAACACACACTGTGATTCAGTAACGCTCTCTCTGCTTGTCGTGTCAGTTGTTTGGCTGGATCGGGGAGAGGTTTAAGCACCAGATTGTGGTGTTTGCTGTCATGGCCGTCATGGCTGTTCAGGGAGTGGCCAACCTGCAGGCCCAATGGGCGATCATCGGAGAGTTCAGCAACCTGCCACAGGAGGAGCTGCTGGACTGGATCCAGGACAACACCCGTACTGGTAAGTGAAGCCTCCTGATGCCATGGTTACAGTGAAAATAATGACCCTGATCGTTCTGATCGCTATAATGAGTTGGATAGAGTTACAGGAAAGTTGATTGAGAATCATGTTTCTTTCATATCCACATAAAGAAATGCATGTGATGTAGTGTGTAAAGCATTTAAAGTTACAGAAAACATCAAACAATGACTCAAAACTCCACCAACAGCTGCGGTGCCGCCTCCTGAAACAGTTTACAGCTCAGTTTGTTTTGGGTCAAGTTGAGATTTGCGCTGAACACAAATCTCCTGTTCTTTATCACTTGGAACGAACTCAGTGGAAGTTTCATGGTGAAAAAATCACATCCAACACCTCACAGATGCCAAGAAGTCACCTCCTGTCAGCACTAATTACACTAATGACTGTCAATCACAAATCAAAGGAGGCGCCCGGGGGGAGCAGCGTTCCTTATGTGGAGCAGTTGAACTGAGGTAAAAGAGTTTAAAACCCAGAGTCTGAACCAGGAAATAAAGATTTTAGGGAAAGAAACAACATTAAAGCAATTTACAGCAATTATTGACTTTTCTAAGAGATGATTGCAAGACAACGTACTTAATTAACTCTTAGTGAGTTTCCTTAAAACATTAACAATGTTAGATTACAGCAGAAATTCTACATTAGGGGTATTCAATTAATTCACTTGAACAGCTTGAGCTCCTCCTTCTCTCTTTCTTTCCGTTTTACATCCCACTTTCTCCACCTTCTCTTGCCTCGTCTCTCACCGTGTCTGTATCTCGCTCACTGACTCGAGTGGCAGTGATTGGTTGAGTAAGAGTCACATGACCAGAGCCGTAAAGGATAAAAAAGCTGTGTGAGTTAAACACTCTGTGAAAACATGATAATTCTCAATAATTTAAAGCGTATACGTCCGGAAAGGATGGGGTCTGGATCCCAACCTGGACCTCGGTCTGACGATTAGTGACCTCACTTCCAGATTATATGAACCTATTATATAAGTTCACAGTGAGTTGATACGGCACACTGTGTCAAGAAAGCCCCTGGTTCCACTTTATATTTTATTGTAAGGAGCAGTAATGCACATTACAGCTGACTCTGCTCAGACACAGGGATGGGTTCAGCTGGTCGGTTCTGTTTTGGGTCTGATGCCTGATTACCTAGATTGTTAAACTCCAGTGTTAATGAATCCCTCATCAAACCTTTTATCTAAGAGATAAGAGGAAAACATGCAGATGTCAGGCTGTAGCTGGTTGAAATAACAGGTATCAGCTGCCTGGTCTGGTGTTAATGTGCTCTCTGTAGCTGGCGTCTGAATTCAGACAAAAGACACATCACTCTGTAACGTCACTTTCTGAGCGCAAGCAGATTGTTTGATTTTGTAATTCTTGGTAATTTGAAGGTCTGTCATTATTTAAATGAATGTTTAGCTCTGAACTGTGTGTCCTATTGAAATATCGTCTGTTTTTGAAGCACTGCATAAAACTTTTCAACCACATTTTACTAAGAGATTTCTTTTGACCAGAGTCTGTTATTCTCTACATCAGGACATTATTGTATTCTTTTATACCGTGACCAGGTGTTGGGCTTTTTTCTGTTTGTTTTTCTGTGATACAGATTCTGTGTTTGCGGGAGCGATGCCCACCATGGCCAGTGTGAAGCTGTCCACAGGTCGACCCATCGTCAACCATCCCCACTATGAGGACACTGGTCTGAGGTCAGCGGAGCTCACAGCAGATCAGATCAGAGACATAACTAGAAAAAGAAATAATCCAGGTTCCAGTCGGAGTCTGTGTCCTGGTCAATATACAACATATACAATACAACCGCACACAGCAGGATATTTTTCATTTAATGCCAACCAAATCCAACCAACGAATTACAGGAGAAGAAGATTTCTTTTTAGTTTCACATCTATAATCAGAGTGCCCTGGATATTTTTTCCGACTGCCATTGTACAGTTTCAACTCATAATCATTATTACACTTGACAGCTGTGGAGAGGAGAAATTCTTTAAATATTAACTATGTTATCACAAATTTGACACGTGCATCACATCATCATCATCATAGAAAACATCAATTATTATCAAAACTTGACATTACAGTTTTTTATACAGTAAAAATGTCAAATGTTAAATCACTGCTACTTTTTATTTCATGAACTGAATTAAACAGTAATTGTGTGAACTAAGTCAGTACCTACTAACGTCCTCTTTGCCGTCTGTAAAGCATGGGGGTGGAAATTATTTATATTAAGTATCAAGTTTTATTTTTGAATTTTACAGAGGCTGTTGTGTTATTTGGGGGTGGGAGGGAGGTTTAAATGTTTGTTCTGTTTACTTTGTTATGAACAAAAGCTAATCATAAAAGTATTGAACAAAAAAAAAAAATTAGAGTGGGGGTGGAAATATTATTTTGGGTTTGTGTGGCACAGGAACTGTTGCAAAGTGAGAAGAGAGTGGCTTCTTTTGCTTATTGTTAATTGTCTATTTGTGTTGTGTTGTATTGTGTTGACTGCAGGGAGAGAACCAAGCTCGTCTACTCCATGTACAGCCGCATGTCTGGAGAAACAGTGAAGAGGAATCTGATGAAGCTGGGGGTGGACTTCTTCGTCCTGGAGGATTCCTGGTGCACCAGGCGAACCAGGTACTCCCAACACCGCCAGTGCCCTCTCACAGAAGAGTTCACATTGTTGCCTTTATTTCAGATTTTGTGTAATCTCCTTTCCTTCTCTTTCTTATTCATCTTTTTTCCGTCCGTCTCTCCTCGCCCAGGCCTGGGTGCAGCATGCCGGAGATCTGGGATGTTGAGGATCCCCAGAACGTTGGTAAAATCCCCCTCTGCACCCACATGTCCAGGAACTCACGACCCCACTTCACCACAGTCTTTTCTAATGACATTTACAAAGTTCTCAAAGTCCCCAAAGTCACCAAAGACCTCAGATAACAGCGCTGGATGGGCCGGTCCAGCACCAAACGTCTTCTTTCCACCACTTCTTTTTTATATTCTTTTTTTTTTTTTTTTTGGTCAGTCACTGCCGTTGCTGCTTTTTACCTCCCAAAACTCAAACTGGTTCCCCCTTTTTTCGCGGTGCTTAGATTCATTGAGTGGTGGACAGGTAACAGGTTGGATATGCCAAAACAATGTGCCATGAGTCTCTCCGCTCTTGGTAACCTCATGGTTCTCAGTATTTCCCTGTTGATGATTCCCTGATGATTTTGCCAATCATCCTTCTCGCTGCGTCTTCGTCATCCGGCGACGTCTCCCATCATGCTCCAGTCGGTACCCAAGTGAAAGCCAAAAGGTGTTGTAGCTCCTCGTTTAGCTTGTTACATTAGTTCTGTTACAAACAGCCCTTATTTGAAGAGAAGCTGTTCAGAATTCATTTTTCACTTTATGTAAT
This sequence comes from Seriola aureovittata, assembly GCF_021018895.1. Taxonomy (NCBI): domain Eukaryota; kingdom Metazoa; phylum Chordata; class Actinopteri; order Carangiformes; family Carangidae; genus Seriola; species Seriola aureovittata. The sequence continues at coordinate 2,931,615 of NC_079370.1, forward strand.
AACGTTTCTGTGACTTTCGCTTAAGAAGTAAATTTTGTCTGGCAGGACCAATCGATGATGTCCACATACTGTGAAGCAATACCCTTTGCAAACTTGACAAAAGCTGACTTCTTCTATCGTCATGCACAGTGTTGATCTGTGAAAAAAAAAAAGATATCAGATTTTTTTTATAATTTATTTGTGTGAATATTTTTATGGAAATTTTCTTTTGAAGCCAACAGTGTTTTAAGAGTCTTGAGAATCACAGAGAAAAATTCAGTTTATTGTGTTTGGAAGCTTTTAAAATCTTTTTAATACATATCATTCAGCATCAGTGTCCAGCTCCGTTCCACTCAAGAATAATTCAGTTATAAACTGTTTTTTGTTTTTTGTGGCCAAACATTGTAAAAAAAAAAAAAAAAAAAAACAGTAGTTTTAACCTAACTGTGCCCTGTTACATCATCTTTGTAAATACGCAAACTGTTGTTTTGTACAATACCGACGTACGGCCTTTAAAAGGTTCTTTGTGTTTTTCTTGAATTATTGTTTATTGCCAAAGGAAAGTCTTGTGATCAAAGCTGGGTGTTCGGGGTTCTGTAGCATCAGTGTGTGAGTTCTGTTACAGCCAATCCAAACTATTTGTAGCAGTGAATTTAATGTAATTGGTAACAGGTGTTTGGTTTGTCCTTGTTTTGGTTTGAGCCACAATGATGATTGTTTATTATTTTAAGAAATATGATTAATTCGCTTCCTTGCCGAGAGTTGAATGAGAAGATTGTTACGACTCATGTCTGTAAATGTGAAGTTACAGCTGGCGGGGCTTTTAGGCAATTCAAAGTGCTTTACAGAGGCATATAGTATTAAGATGACAGTGCAATAGCATTTAAAAACAATAAAAACCAATTTGAATGAATAAAAGTATTTAAAGAAGTCAAATCAAGATTGCATAAAATCTGGTAAGAAACTGAGGACACCATTTGTGATAGAAGACATTAAAAACAATCAAATGCAAACATGGCACAAGTTTAAAAAGATGTTACGTATGTGATGTATTGGCAAATATTAATGTTTTAAAGGAGCTGTTTGTAAGATTTGTTATTGCTATATAGCTAACCTTAGCATCAACAGCTGTTAACTTCAGCAACAAACTTCATTCCTTTTATCGCCAAGAGCTGCCTCCAGTGGTGGAAAGCCACCCTCTTGTTTTGCTTCTATTTCTATCACTTTTTTTTCTTCTACTGAAGTTAGCATGCTACTCAGCTAGCCCCGGCCTGGTTGGCCCGTCTCGTCACTTTCCGAAACCGAGTAAATGTAGCGTCCACTCTGCTCTGAAGAAGTAGCTGCTCAGAGGACGTATTATAACCTCTTGTATTGTAAACGCAACAATGACTGAAGCTCTCGGGAAGAGCTGGTAAGTAAACAGCTGTTAATGCTAACGTTAGCCATGCAGCAATAGCTAAACTTACAAATAGCTCCTTTAAGCCCTGATTTAAATGAGCTGTTTCAGCAGATCTCAGGTGTTCAGGAAGTTTGTTCCACAGGTGGAGAGCATAGCAACTAAAAGCTTGGTTCTGATTCTGGGAACACTGAGTGAACCTCCCAGATGACCTGCGGAGTCTAGGAGTAGATCGGGGATGTATTTGGCCTCAAGAACATGTAGCGCTTTATCGACAAGTAGTAGGATTTTAAAATCTGTCCTCTGACACACAGGAAGCCAGTGCAGTCATTCAGTTCTTAGCACAGCATGGAGACTGGAGGCAGGGGGAACCACAGGTTGTGGAGTTGTGTGCTGGACTGTATCTTGGTCCAGGTGCTTCTTTAATGACAAGAAAACAAATAAGTGTATTGTCCGAAATGTTGCTTTAACAGAGAGGAGCCGCCATGTTGAACTGAAGAAACCAACATCGCTTCATCCTCCTGCAGGAACATGAATCTAAACGTCCACCACACAGACTCAGTTTTCTGTTACTCCAACATGGCAGCATGTCCTTCACAGTCATCGGTCACTTCTGATCAGATATCCCAGGATGAGTTTAAACAAAAAAAAAGAAAAAAAGTTTTTTCTTGGCGTTAATGTATTTTTGTTGGTTTGTAACAGGTTGAAATCATTTTGGTACGACACACCTCGATGGATGATTTCATTGATTGGGCATCAGATTGAGATGAAAGAACAAATGAGATTAGTGCAATGTCACTTTTAAACAAAAGAAACACACATTCACCATCCAAAAAGAGCTTCTGAGCGGCTGAACAAATCACACAACTCACGTTTATCCCCTTATATCTGTTGTGTGTCACAATTTTTGTTATGGATCCAGTGAATCCTACAGTTTTTTTTTATTATGACTGATTATAACTAATTTTAAAGAAATTCCCATCGAGGTGTTTCTGAGATCAACAAGACATTTTCAAGTGTCACCTTGGACTCTGCGAAGTTGGGATTCACATTTTTTTTCTGTATCTCTTTAAAAACGATTAATTTGATCAAAAGCTTATCCACAGATCGATAATGAAAATAATCGTGTTACAGTCAAGATGTTTCAATGACAAACAAGCAGTGAGGGTCTAAGCTGAGGATCCTCTGTGTTCCTGCAGTGAAGCTGAATCTACAGCGTGTCCTCGTCTGCATTTCACTCTGTCACTGATTCTGTGTGATATCACAGATTCTCTAAACTCGTCTCACAGCAGTGGAAAGCGTACGTTTTAATAACCTCGGGATTGGCCGAGGAGCGAAATGCATTTAACTTGCAGAGATAACCTGTCGTCACGGTGCAGGAAGCACTGGAGATGGTGACTTGTTGTACTACCAGATGAGCTAATTAACACTAAGCTAAATAAATGTCCCGTCTGTGTCTCTGTGCTGCTGCTGCTGCTGCCTGGATTCTTCTGTTAAACAGGCGAGATGGGAGAGACTGCAGCAGTCCCACATAAACACTTACCAGCATTAATAACATGAGGCTTTTCTTCTTATCTTAACTTTTAATCGATGTAAAAATAGCAGATCAAACACATTAGTTCCTAACGGTTTCTGCAGTGGAAATATTTCGATCCCTTACTTAAGTCAAAGTACTAAAACCTGAAAATCTTACTGAAGGAAATACAATATATACATAAATAATAATGTGAAATTGTAATCAGAAAAATGTGCTTGGTCAGAAGTAAAAATGTCCAATGCAGAAAAATGTCCTGTGTGACTGTCACACTGTTATATATTATATCCTTGGATTATTATTACCTATGTACTTATGTTTCACTGTTGCAGTTGGTTGAGGTGGCGCCTATCTGCTGATCATTTTCCTAATTAATTAGTTTGTTGTTTGGTTTATGAAGTGCTGTGACGTGTGTGTTGTGTCGTGAATTGCCATCACAGTTACCACGGTGACAGACATCTTGTTTTGTCAAGCAAAAGCCTTGTAATTGTGATAACGTCTAAACCGTGCAAGATGCAGGCACAACACTTCACAGGTGTGTAGTTGAGATCAAAACGAAGGCGGAGTGTGAATGAGTGACTGACTAGTACCCGTGTCGGAACGGGAGCATGTTGACAGCCGACACAGCTGCTGTGACTCCATCGATTGGCATGATTTGTATTGTTGATACACATTGTATTAAATATTGCACATATAATGAGCTATTTGCAGCATTTACAAGCTATTGACAACCCAGTTTACACATAATTGAGAGCATCTGTTATCATTCTTGCACTGTTTGCAGCTGTTGCCATAACTACACATTTGAGGAGATGTTGGTGTAATCTCTGTTTCCTCTGTTCAGGCCATCTATACAGCTTCCTGCAACAGGGGATGTTGCATGCCAGACTGACCCACTGCAGGCACACAGTTATCCTTGAAGACTCTTCAGCCCCACATCAGAAGTACAGGTCTGTAGCCATCTGAAGTGCATCTACTTTTAATAAACCTAACAGTCATTTATCAGTCTTGGAATAATGTGCAGGTAAATGAAGCTGTGGTTACTTAGAACTTGTGAGAGTGTGTAGGCTAAGGTTTCTGTCATCATCTGTCACCTGGCTGCCATGTACTACAATGAAAATGCTGACCGACCACAAGCCCAAACAAAAGAAGGTGAACCACTGTTCAAGGTCCAATTTCCAAAGGCCATGAAGGGAGAATGCAGAGCTAAACCAATTAAGACTGGGCTGACATTCTATAAGTGTTATATTATTTTATTCTTCAACCAAAAAATGTTTTGTACACATTGTATTAAATATTGCACATATAATGAGCTATTTGCAGCATTTACAAGCTATTGACAACCCAGTTTACACATAATTGAGAGCATCTGTTATCATTCTTGCACTGTTTGCAGCTGTTGCCATAACTACACATTTGAGGAGATGTTGGTGTAATCTCTGTTTCCTCTGTTCAGGCCATCTATACAGCTTCCTGCAACAGGGGATGTTGCATGCCAGACTGACCCACTGCAGGCACACAGTTATCCTTGAAGACTCTTCAACCCCACATCAGAAGTACAGGTCTGTAGCCATCTGAAGTGCATCTACTTTTAATAAACCTAACAGTCATTTATCAGTCTTGGAATAATGTGCAGGTAAATGAAGCTGTGGTTACTTAGAACTTGTGAGAGTGTGTAGGCTAAGGTTTCTGTCATCATCTGTCACCTGGCTGCCATGTACTACAATGAAAATGCTGACCGACCACAAGCCCAAACAAAAGAAGGTGAACCACTGTTCAAGGTCCAATTTCCAAAGGCCATGAAGGGAGAATGCAGAGCTAAACCAATTAAGACTGGGCTGACATTCTATAAGTGTTATATTATTTTATTCTTCAACCAAAAAATGTTTTGTACACATTGTATTAAATATTGCACATATAATGAGCTATTTGCAGCATTTACAAGCTATTGACAACCCAGTTTACACATAATTGAGAGCATCTGTTATCATTCTCGCACTGTTTGCAGCTGTTGCCATAACTACACATTTGAGGAGATGTTGGTGTAATCTCTGTTTCCTCTGTTCAGGCCATCTATACAGCTTCCTGCAACAAGGGATGTTGCATGCCAGACTGACCCACTGCAGGCACACAGTTATCCTTGAAGACTCTTCAACCCCACATCAGAAGTACAGGTCTGTAGCCATCTGAAGTGCATCTACTTTTAATAAACCTAACAGTCATTTATCAGTCTTGGAATAATGTGCAGGTAAATGAAGCTGTGGTTACTTAGAACTTGTGAGAGTGTGTAGGCTAAGGTTTCTGTCATCATCTGTCACCTGGCTGCCATGTACTACAATGAAAATGCTGACCGACCACAAGCCCAAACAAAAGAAGGTGAACCACTGTTCAAGGTCCAATTTCCAAAAGCCATGAAGGGAGAATGCAGAGCTAAACCAATTAAGACTGGGCTGACATTCTATAAGTGTTATATTATTTTATTCTTCAACCAAAAAATGTTTTGTACACATTGTATTAAATATTGCACATATAATGAGCTATTTGCAGCATTTACAAGCTATTGACAACCCAGTTTACACATAATTGAGAGCATCTGTTATCATTCTTGCACTGTTTGCAGCTGTTGCCATAACTACACATTTGAGGAGATGTTGGTGTAATCTCTGTTTCCTCTGTTCAGGCCATCTATACAGCTTCCTGCAACAGGGGATGTTGCATGCCAGACTGACCCACTGCAGGCACACAGTTATCCTTGAAGACTCTTCAACCCCACATCAGAAGTATATGTCTGGACCACCTAAGGTCATATCCTGATTTTATAACTGCGACGACATCTGACAAAATCACCAAATGCATGCAGTAAATTAAAGACAAAAACTGATAAAATGATCAGTCAGAGAGAAAGTTAGATATCTGTATCGGTATCGGTCGCGCTGTATCATACAATCTGTACTGTCAAGATTGGAGATGTTGACCTACTTACTTTTAATTATGTTAGTACTGTAATTAACAGTCTGTAAACTACCTGGCATTGATGTTGCCGTCGTTGTCAAGAGAATCTCCGATGCGGATCTCGGCTCCATTGAGTCGTTCTGCAAAGAGATCTCGGTTGACTATCTTAACAGAAAACACCTTGTGGGTTTTGCGCAGGTCCAGTCGCCACCACGGGTTGTAGTGGTAATTTGTGTGAGCGCAGGAGGCGTCTTCCCACTTGGCGGCGCGATTCCCATCGATGGCATTGTATGCCAAGCCAAATCCAAACACTGATTTCTGTGTGGCTTTCCCTTGGAGTGCCAGGTTCTCTCCTGCAAAAACAACACGGTATCAGAACTGATACCTTTATTTATGTTTCAATCACATTAAAGTTTTTTTTTTTTATCCCAAAGGAGAAGGAATCCTCAGACCTGAGTCAGTTTCGAATGATCTCTCTCCTAAATGTAGAGGGGAAGATCTTCTTTAGCATAGTCGCACGGAGATTAACTAGCTATTTAGAAAGGAATAGCTTAATTGATACTGCAGTACAGAAGGCAGGAATACCAGGGTTCGCAGGATGTTTAGAGCACACTAGCATGATTTGGCATCAGATTCAGGCAGCCAAGACAGAGAAAAGAGACTTGAATGTCATATTTTTGGATTTAGCAAACGCGTTTGGTTCAGTGCCACATAGCCTTATTTGGGAGGCATTTGATTATTTTAAAGTACCTGGAGTAGTGGTTAATTTAGTAAAATTGTATTTCCAAGATATTAGGCTGTGCTTAAGCACAGCAGGCTTCACAACAGGATGGCAGAGGCTAGAAATAGGCATCATGGCAGGGTGCACGATTTCTCCATTGGCATTCACAATGGCGATGGAGGTAATCATTAGAGCTTCTAAGTGGGTTGTAGGTGGAGAGAGGCGGCAGGATGGAGTGCGCCTTACACCAATTAGGGCCTACATGGATGACATGACGTTGATAACTACAACGGTGCCATGTATGAAAAGAATACTTGAGAGACTTAATAAAAACTTAAAGTGGGCTAGTATGAAAATCAAGCCTAGTAAGTCTAGAAGTATCTCAATAAGCAGAGGGAAGTTAAGTGATAGGAAGTTCGTAATAGATGAAGAGGAAATTCCAATAATTAGGGAAAAATCAGTAAAGAGTCTAAAGCCCACGTACCGGCCTGTGGCGTCAGGAAACACGGCATGGATGTGTAGGACCACGCAGGCTGGAATGACGACCCAGATTCTGCAACCAAGGAAGCACCAGCTCACGAAGCTCCTATAGGCTAGATACCTGTACTGACTAAAACAACTGGACAGGGCATTTAGTCTTGCAAACATATATCTGTTGTGTGTCACAATTTTTGTTATGGATCCAGTGAATCCTACAGTTTTTTTTTATTATGACTGATTATAACTAATTTTAAAGAAATTCCCATCGAGGTGTTTCTGAGATCAACAAGACATTTTCAAGTGTCACCTTGGACTCTGCGAAGTTGGGATTCACATTTTTTTTCTGTATCTCTTTAAAAACGATTAATTTGATCAAAAGCTTATCCACAGATCGATAATGAAAATAATCGTGTTACAGTCAAGATGTTTCAATGACAAACAAGCAGTGAGGGTCTAAGCTGAGGATCCTCTGTGTTCCTGCAGTGAAGCTGAATCTACAGCGTGTCCTCGTCTGCATTTCACTCTGTCACTGATTCTGTGTGATATCACAGATTCTCTAAACTCGTCTCACAGCAGTGGAAAGCGTACGTTTTAATAACCTCGGGATTGGCCGAGGAGCGAAATGCATTTAACTTGCAGAGATAACCTGTCGTCACGGTGCAGGAAGCACTGGAGATGGTGATTTGTTGTACTACCAGATGAGCTAATTAACACTAAGCTAAATAAATGTCCCGTCTGTGTCTCTGTGCTGCTGCTGCCTGGATTCTTCTGTTAAACAGGCGAGATGGGAGAGACTGCAGCAGTCCCACATAAACACTTACCAGCATTAATAACATGAGGCTTTTCTTCTTATCTTAACTTTTAATCTACGTAAAAATAGCAGATCAAACACATTAGTTCCTAACGGTTTCTGCAGTGGAAATATTTAGATCCCTTACTTAAGTAAAAGTACTAAAACCTGAAAATCTTACTGAAGGAAATACAATATATACATAAGTAATTATGTGAAATTGTAATCAGAAAAATGTGCTTGGTCAGAAGTAAAAATGTCCAATGCAGAAAAATGTCCTGTGTGACTGTCACACTGTTATATATTATATCCTTGGATTATTATTACCTATGTACTTATGTTTCACTGTTGCAGTTGGTTGAGGTGGCGCCTATCTGCTGATCATTTTCCTAATTAATTAGTTTGTTGTTAGGTTTATGAAGTGCTGTGACGTGTGTGTTGTGTCGTGAATTGCCATCACAGTTACCACGGTGACAGACATCTTGTTTTGTCAAGCAAAAGCCTTGTAATTGTGATAACGTCCAAACCGTGCAAGATGCAGGGACAACACTTCACAGGTGTGTAGTTGAGATCAAAACGAAGGCGGAGTGTGAATGAGTGACTGACTAGTACTCGTGTCGGAACGGGAGCATGTTGACAGCCGACACAGCTGCTGTGGCTCCATCGATTGGCATGATTTGTATTGGTGATACACATTGTATTTGTTAGTTGTCAAAGATCACGATGGAAATTGTTCTTGGACATAAGGGCCTTACCTGAACCAAGTGAGCTTGACGTCACCTGTAATGGGCTCATATTGGAAAGGAGTTACCGGACGAAAGGACAAATACTGTAACTGTGACTGCGTTTACAAATGAGCTAAAGTAAAACTACATTTATCAACCAGTTAAAACTCATGGTGCTGAGGCAGAAGGCAGCTGTGGACACGACTGACCACAAGGAAACAAGTAGAAAAAAGAAAACACAGTTCCATGTCGATGCAGTCTTGTTAAAGCTTTAATATCAGTTGTTATGAATGTTATGCTCCAGACCGAAATGTAAGGCTCTTTTATAATGATTAAAGATGTCATATTATGCAGCAGCAGGCAGAGGCAGTGCAGTTCACAAGTTTGGCATTACAAAGAGCTCAAAACAGCATTATCAATAAAAGCTTAAAATAGAAAACACACACAGGCGCAATTCAACCTGCTTTCTTTACCATAGGTCTCTTTGAAATGAATGAGACGGCAGCGTTTTAGTCTAAGACCAGACATTGCAATGAATTTTACTTGTTTCTCATGCGAACAATCAAATTCAAGCGTAATCTATTGTTCCGATTAGTTTGAGTAAATATAAGTGTCGGCTAAGTTCTTGCAGATGAATTAAACCTCCAAAACTAATCCAGGACAGAGCCGTAAACCTCCACCTCGCACAGGGACAAGTATTCGCTTCTTTCAGGGATGACCACGTTCACGTAGCGACCGTCCATCCCATGACACTGGAATTCAACAACAGCACCTGGCGGGATGTGTGAGATCACAGCGCACCTGGAAGAAGCAGAAATGGCTTCGTTATCTTTGCAAAGGTTGACCGGCTGAAGAGATTCTTTTTTAGGCTTCACTTTCTTTAACTGTTGGTGTCAGATGTTTTTATTGAGGTTTGGTAATGATAAAGGAGTGACCACATTTTCTTTCATTTCCACACAATAGGGCTCGACTGATTTGTCATCTGGCCGGTTTATCAGCCAATATTAGCTTACTGCATATGTGTCAGTATATGTTGACCAGTAAGTAACACAAAGTGAAGAAATGCCAAACTAGCACTGAGCTAATTGAGGAACAAGCTAAGTATGTGTGGCCCACCTATGGTCATATCCTGATTTTATAACTGCGACATCATCTGACAAAATCACCAAACGCATGCAGTAAATTAAAGACAAAAACTGAGCTGAGATTTCAGTTGTATCTAATTATAAAATGATCAGTCAGAGAGAAAGTTACATATCTGTATCAGTATCGGTCGAGCTGTATCATACAATCTGTACTGTCAAGATTGGAGATGTTGACCTACTTACTTTTAATTATGTTAGTACTGTAATTAACAGTCTGTAAACTACCTGGCATTGTTGTTGCCGTCGTTCTCAAGAGAATCTCCGATGCGGATCTCGGCTCCATTGAGTCGTTCTGCAAAGAGATCTCGGTTGACTATCTTAACAGAAAACACCTTGTGGGTTTTGCGCAGGTCCAGTCGCCACCACGGCATTAAGATCTTATCTGTTTGAGCGCAGGAGGCGTCTTCCCACTTGGCGGCGCGATTCCCATCAATGGCATTGTATGCCAAGCCATATTCAAACATTGTTTTCTGTGTGGCTTTCCCTTGGAGTGCCAGGTTCTCTCCTGCAAAAACAACACGGTATCAGAACTGATACCTTTATTTATGTTTCAATCATGTTAAAGTCATGACTAACTGTGGATTTTCTTAAACGTGTCACAACCTGTAGTTGTGGAGTTTGAAAGTCAGGGAGATTCAAAGCAGAGACACATTATAAAAGATAATGCACTGTTACTTTTTATTTCATGCACTGAACAGAAATTGTGGCATGTATAAAAGTTTGGGCTTATTAAGTCGGTACTTAGTAACCCCCCTTTTGGCAGATTGCACCGCATGCCAGTGCTTTTTGTAGCAGCGAAGAGTTTTTCTATTCTTGATTTAGACTGAATCAGTGAGCGACTGTGGGTGTCTACATCATTGTTTCCAAAGTTTCTCTGTTTCTGCCCATCCAGACTGCAACGCAACCCCTTCAGCATTTCCAAAAGTCCCTGTTTTAAGGGCTCCAATACTGTGGAGTAAAGATCTACCCACAGATTTTCAATGACATTTCCACAACCCATGTTAAACAATTTGCAAGGTGTTTATTTCATCAAATACTCCTTTTTTTTCTCCAAACAAGCCTTTGGTGATGGTGGCCAAAGAGCTCAATTTAAATTCACTAAACTTGTTTCACTTGTCTGGACTTCTATAATTCACCTCAACTGCCACTTCTTCATTTCCAGTGAAAGTTTCAAGCTGCAAGTGCTTTGATAACTTTTTATTGGCTTCCCTGCTTAGCAGGTATCCTCAGTCCGTTGTTTAGAGGAGCTTTGGTTGGTGAGTTTTAATTTATCATCAGCTGACAATTCATGATGACAGTTCTTGACCTGCCTCGCACAAGACAATTAAAGCCTATAACGACTTATTTCTGAGACTTTACAAGTAGAGGGGTGCCCAAACTTTTGCACATTCCACAGTTACTATTTGCTTTTTTAAATTTTTTAAATTATTGAAATAAAGAGTAAGAGTGCATTAATGTTTGAAGAAGTGTGACCCAAGCCAGAGTGGCCCAAATCTTTACGAAGCCACTAATAATCTGAGAATGACATTCATTTTAACTGTACATCGTGGGATGGTTCAAGTTCTCACCAGTTGGGGCACGATACCCATAAACCTCCACTTCACAGAGTGAAAGAGTCTTGTCTGAACCAGGTAGACCCACAGTCACATAACGTCCTTCCACTTGACTGGTGATATTCAGAGCGTATGAGCTCCCTAGAGGGATTTCAGAGATTACACCAACCCTAAATAAAATTAAAAAAAGAGACAAAAAGAGAATATGAATATGAATGATTCCTCCTTTGCTTTAGCCTTGAGCCATTCCCAGTCCTGAGGGAAAATGTGGTGATGAATATTGAACAAGGAAAGAAAGGAACAAAATGGCTGCCCAGGCTCTTGTTTTTGGTTTTTTTCATCTAAATCCTATAACCACTAATGAGCACTCACACTGGGTTTGCAGCACCGTTGTCCTGTAACGAGTTGCCGACGTGAATCTCTGCCCCGTTGATCCAATCTGCACAGCAGTCTCCTCTGTTGGTGATGACGACGGCGGTGACGACGTAGGACTCCAGCAGGTCCACCCTCCACCAGGGATTGGTTTGTGTTATAGTCTGGGAGCATGAACCAGCTGTGAAACTGGAGTCACGGTTTCCATCAATGGCGTTGTAGGCAGCCGCGAAAACATCCCTCTCTCCCTCGAAGCGGTGCGACTGAGTCGCTTTGCCACGCAAAGCGACATTTTCTGTGACGGAAATACACATGGCTTTATGTTGTTGGTGAATTTGTTTACACTTAACCAAACAAAGTGATCTAGACAGCGTGCCAGGGTCCCGGGATCAGAGGCGCAACATGTGACACAACAGCCTCGACATCTGTCCCGCCATGCCAACTCTTCCTTTAACACAGATGTCGATTCCCTCCACTCCCACATAAAGGCTGAACAGCAATATCCCACCCTCCATATTAGCCATTATTTAAATGGTAGAAATGTAAACCTCTGCTGAAGCTTTATAGATGACACATAAACACAGATATTCTCACATCATACTTACGATAAGAGTAAGCCGAGTACGTCCACAAGAACAGCAGCAAAAGGAGTACTACGGTGTGTTTCATAGTTTCTGGTTGAGTCAGAACAGAGAAAACTTTGTTCATGGAATTAAAGTTTCAAGTGGCATTTTACACTTTCCAAGTATATTTTGACTGTTTGACTGATAAAGACGGTCAAGAAGAAGAAGGAAGAAAGAGAAAAAACCTGCAATCAATAAGGGATTTTTTTAAGGAAGGACAAGAGGAACATTAAAGATCCCATGTTGTAGAAAGATTTCCATGTCTTTTTTTTTTTTTAATTATAAAGCAAGTCTAGGTTCTATATTAATACTGTGAAAGTATAAAAGTGCTCAGTGCTTAATTTGTTTTAGCTGAGTGTGGCTCCTCGATAGAGCGTGCAGGAGGGCCACTGTCAATTCTCCGGACAATGACCTGCTCTATTCACACATCGGGTCAATCAGACATTACACAGACTTTCTACTATTGTGGAGTGAATCAAAGAACAGCAAAGGATGCAAACTACAACAAGCATAAATGAGATAAATAAAGCGTAACACTGATGGCTTCATCTGTCTGTTAAAGTGATGGATTTGTATCAGTCATCATTCAAACTGCTGTAAAACTCTGCGCTCACATTTACATACATCTTTATATTTCTACATCTAGGATAAAGACGCTGAGTCTGCAACGCTGCCTGTAAATACAACCAAGTCTTGACCGACTGAGAGTCTGAGAGAGACTTACAATGAAAGAAATGCTTACCCTGATTCCTGGTGACAACAAATGTTTTAATCCCTGAGGTCCAGTTATTCAGCTCTTCTTCAGCTGACAGGATGAGCTCCTGTGTCTGGTCTCAACACCCTTATAAACAAGTTGTTTGTGCAATAATCTCCCACGTACAGTCAATCATTAATACAGATTACATTAATCGCAAACATCATGGTTGTACATATTTGAACTAGATTTCAGTGGTCAGCTAAGGACACATCATGACTTAATCCAGAAGGTTCATGTAATTACACACTCATTGCATTCCTCACAGAGAGAGACGACTGCGCTCTTCTTATGTTATTCTACTTACGTTATGGCGACTCCTTTACTCAGTTTCAACTTCTTTTGTTTGCTCCCGCACCCCTTCAGTTCAGTTCTATCGTTCCAGATTTACTAAACCAACAATAACAAAAATCACATATATAGATCATCTTGCTTGTAGCAAACTTGCCATCTGATTTCAATCGGACAGTGTGTAAGCTCCTTTTAATTCCAGTTTGTTAATATGCTACATACGGGCCACGTAAAGGTTGTGACCTTACGAATGGACAGAGACGCAACTGTATCTTGTCTTATCTCAAAGGAGCTTTGTGTTCAGGGACAGGAAGTAGAAACTGCAGTGTGCTAGCGTGTGTGCGCTAAGGGGAGCAGGTAGCTTGTAGGCCAGCTATAAATACACTTTAACATAGATGCACAAGTGAAGATTGAATTCTACTGAAAGGACCAGACTTCTGGTGTTGTGTATTTCCTCCTGTTGCACAATACAATTTAACTGAAAAGACATCAGCACGCTCTGTGTGTAACTTTTTCCTTTATTCACAGACTTAGACAATTCAACGACATCCCCCTTATAGTCAGTCATTAATATAAAACATTAATCACAGATGTCATGGAGTACAAACTACATTTCAGAGGTCATCTAAGGAGCATCCATCAGCATGACATTTATAATGTGTACGACACGCTCACAGAGAGACGACTGCGCTGATCCAACACTGTCACTTCATTCACAGTTACTATAAAGATTACATTTAACTATAAAATGTTGAGGTTTCATTCACGGTGAATTGGCAGCACGTTGCACAGGCCAGAAAATCTCATGGCTTCAGGTGAATCAACAGGAGGACAGGACACTTTTATTTTTTTTTTTTTTATGACAAACTATCTGAAAGAGCTCCTTATCTATAGCACTACATTTACCTCCCAAAACTGTATCCGTGTCTCGACTGTAAGTTTAATATTTATGCACAAAATATTGCCCTAAAAAAATCCCACAATGGAACAAAAATGGAGCTGATACCAGGAGCTAATTAATAAGTTCATGAAGGGATTTCAGACACAAATTGGTGCCATTTGTTGTTTTTTCTCTGACAATATTGAAGCTGAAGTTGTGATTCTGGTTAGTATGAGTAAGAGCAAAGTGTTATTGTGATGCATTTTGAGCTTCTTCAGAAACTAATCCAGCCTGGATCCAATCACCTCCACCTCACACAGACTGAGGAACTCCTCTCTGTCGGGGATGACCACGTTGACGTAGCGACCGTCGATGCCGTTACAATGGAACTCAGCAACGTGACCTGGCGGGATGCTCGTGATCACAGCACACCTGGGGAGAAGAAGCACACTCGTGTCAGTTTTCTACGCAGCACACACAGACTTTGAGTAACCGCTCTGAAAACTACCTGGTGTTGTTGTTGCCGTTGTTTTCAAGAGAGTCTCCGATGCGGATCTCGGCCCCATGGAGTCGTTCTGGGTTTTCATCCCTGTTTGTTATGTTGACGGAGAACACTTTGTGGGTTTTGCCCAGGTCCAGTCGCCACCAGGGGCTGATGTTATTCTTCGTGTGAGTGCAGGAACCCTGCTCCCAGTCGCTGTCACGATTCCCATCTATGGCATTATAAGCAAAGCCAGACGAATACACAGACGACTGTGTGGCTTTTCCTCCGACTGCCAGGTTCTCTCCTGCAGAAAGAACATCAATATAAACATGCAGATCCTTTTCTTACATCGCTTTGTAAGTTTTCAAATTCTCACCAGTCGGGGCCCGGTACCCGTAGACTTCCACTTCGCAGAGTGTGAGCGTCCTCTTTGAACCTGGTAGAGCCACAATCACGTAACGTCCCTCCACACGATCAGTGAACTCCACGGTGGACGACACGCCTGCACCCATGACGGGGATTGAACCGACACTAACAGAGAAAGAGAGAGAGAGAGACTGGAGTCAGATTTTACACCTGCAGTTCTTCAGGGTTGAATATAGTAACATGAAGATTAAAGGAACAGACTTGTTGTTACTGGTGACTGAAGGTTTGGTTCTTTAAAGTTGAACTGAGAATTGATTTGTGCTCAGATTTCATGTAAGGAAAATATGAACTATAATGAAACTACAGCATAAATTCCCATTTTTCAAAAGAGGATAAAAACCTTTTTTTGAGATGTTTGTGCAGATAGCGTCTCAGCTTCAAGCCTCTGCGGCAGGAAGTTAAGGTTTGACTGACTAAAAATTCAAAATTTACTGGAGAACATGTTGGTGCTCTTCACTCCATATGTTGAGAGAAGGACAGTAAGTTTTTATTCTGTCGTTCTGCTTTTAACAGCCTTTAACAAATCTCGTTCTCCATAAGGGTGTGTGAACTTTCAGGCAGTTTTTTATTTTTTAATTTTTCCTTTTTGAATTGAAGAATAATGAAAGGTAGTCAGGGGGCACGGAAGTAAAGGTAAATAATTCCTTGTTTTTTGTTTTTAGTTTTTTAACTCTGACAAATAAAACGGAAAAACTACAGAAGCCTAGAAAGGCCATACTCGCAAAAATTTTTTATCCTGTTATCTTGAGATAACAGGATAATTTCTCTGTTATCTTGAGAAAACAATGGTCTGTTATCTCGAGATAACGGGATGAAAAAATATTTGCGAGTATGGCCTTTCTAGGCTTCTGTAAAATAAAAACTGCTGTATTTTTCTGTTTTTTTATTCCCTCACATTGGGTTTAATAAACCGTCATTTTGTAGAGAGTTTCCTATGTGGATCTCCAGGCCGTTGATTCTGTGTTCACAGCAGTCTCCTCTGTTGGTGATGATGACGGAGGTGACGATGTAGGACTCCAGCAGGTCCACCCTCCACCAGGGGTTGGTGTGTTCGTCGGTGTGGGTGCACGACCCCGCCGCAAATGTCGAGTCACGGTTTCCATCGATGGCGCTTTCGGCAGATCCAAATATGTGCTCGTAACGGTCTGACTGGGTCGCTTTCCCGCGCAAGGCCACATTCTCTATCAGTGAGACAGGTGAAATACACGTCAAAAGACTGAAGATTGTGAATTGTTAAACTTAAATCGGTATCTCAACTAATAATTTTACATTTCCCCGAGAGCTCATCACACTGCAACCAAGGACAACATGTGGAAATAGACAAACCATCAGGTCCAGACAAAACAACCAATGTGGAAATGTTGCAAGCTTCACAGAAAGAACTGAGCCACAGCATTTGTTTTGGCCTGAGTTGCTGGTTGCAAAATTACATTTGAAAGTCACGTACACTTATTGTGGTAGCTGAACTTTATTGACTTGCTGAAGTTTATTGACTCGCTGAAGTTTATTGACTTGCTGATGAATGTATTTTGCTGTGGAGAAAACTATTTGCTTCCTTACACCAATTACTACTCCAAGGATTTTCATGCAAAAGCTAAAATCCAGACATAATTTGTAAAAAATACTATTTACTTTTACTAATTACTGATTACAGAATCAATTTTTCATTTATATAGTGCCAAATCCCAACAGAAGTTATCTCAAGGCACTTTTCAATAGAGCACCTCCTCCTATCCTCTAATGTGAATTTAACAGTACATTTGTCATTAGACATAATCATGAACTGACAAATGTTTTTCAGGAACACACGTCACTGCATCTGTTGATGTTTGAAGAGTGAAGACGTAACAGATCCTCTCAGATGATACTTGCCATAAGTGGAAACTGAGCGTGTCACGAGGAGCAGCAGGAGGACAACACTGACTTTCATCATTCTGGTAGGAGACAAATAACAGTCATTAATAGACCATATTTTCAAAATTTACACTTCTGATTCTTATATTGGATTTTGAATTTGACAACAGAAATGGCTTTTCTAGGCTTCTGGACCATCGTCACTTTAATGTGGCAAAAACAATCAAAGCTTCTGATTGTGTCTTTATAACATTAAATGTTCATGACAAAATAAGCAACACTCAAAGTCTAGGGGGAAAAAATGTCCTTAGCTGTTGTTTATTAGGAGTTTAACAGTGAAAAACACAAACTGTGTGGGTGCGGTCTGACCCAATTTGACTGACAGTGACCCAGCAACATGAGTAAACAACAACATGATCGTCATCACATTTTTATTTAAATGTGTTTTTATATCCTGATTGATCGTTAGAGGTCTATCAGCTCAGCCCTGCCCACTTTAAACCAGACGCTTGAATTTCTATCCTATCTGAAAATGTGAACCCTAAAGATATATTAAAATCAAGTTTTATAAATTGCATTACTTGAAACACAAATCAGAAGTTAACATTTTTACAATAAATTCAATCCAATGTGCAAAGATTCAAAATATTGCAGGCATTATTTGCTTCCTTCTGCTGCAGAGGTCCAAAAGTCTAAGACCACCGTCCCACTGTACAAAAAATGTTTATTAAGTAACATCCAAAGAGCATGATACACAGAAATGAATGCACTTAGACGATCTGATGCTGCAAAGAAACGAGACGTGTTACCTGGAGACTCGGACAGAGCAACGCTTTCTCCCTGGAGTCTGATGGTTCAACAGAAGAGATAAAAAAATCTTCCAAACCCCTAAAATCTCAGCAGTTTCTCTGCTCTTTATACGCATCTCTTTCTTCACCTCTCCTTCAGTTTAACCATAATCCAGCCAATCATCAGAAATCAGATCAGATTCATCTTCCACACTATCCAATCACATCCCATTGGTTTACTCCCATGCCTGTGTATTTCACTTCCCTATTTGTGATTCAGATGTCAGAGGTTAGCCAAGACCATTCCCAGAAGTTGCAGAAGATTACACAATGAACTGATTTTTTTTTTTTTTTTTTTTATTAATAATATTGAGTCAAGAGTTTTCAATAAAAACAAAGTAATAAAATCAATGTCACAGTGGTGTCACTGGACAAACTGCTGGAGTGAATTAAACGAACCATTACACAAGGCCTGCTGGAGCATGGGCAGATAACTTGCACATCATGAACTGGTAAACTGAGTATAATATATATAGTTATACTTATAACCAACCAGCACAGATATTTGTCTGTTTATTCTTGCAATAATTCAAGGTAAAAAAGACAAGTGTATCATACATTAAAGGGGTTCGTGTGATTTTGGGGAGCAGCACTGCAGCGGAAAGTTACCAAAGTATCAAGTAGTTAAAGGCAAACAATAAAAATCTTTTTGTACTGAAAATGCTTAGTTGTACTTTTTTACCTTGCACAATGTTCACTTTCCCAGGAACTTCTCTCTTCTTTAATGCGTCACTTGAATGTCAAATGCTTTGCTACTTCTCTGTTTTGGTCTCTGAACACACAAACACATCCAATTTCTCATGAATTTATTTCAGATTTAATATGTGGTAATGCCTTTTTCTGATTATGGCCGGCAATGAGACACTACAATGTGCAGAGGTGGAAGTTCTCAGATCTCCACTACAACAGTGTAGAAATACTCTGCTAAAAGTAAAAGTCCTGCATTCAAAATTCGACTTGAAGTACAAAAATATTAGCAGCAAAATGTACTTAAAGTACCAAAAGTACTTTACCTGCTGATTGCTTCTCCTGCTTTGCTCATATTCATTAAGTCAAGTCCAGTGTAATCTTAGAACTTTCAAGTTTACATGATCATTTTAATCAGTAGTAAGTCGACCAATTATTTAATTACAAATAATTTGCTGCAATAAATCCTTAAAACCACAGAGGCTCTAATAATGCAGCAGGTTCACCAGTCCCAGACAGTAACAGCAGCATCAGTTGTCAAAATGTTCCAAACTCTCAACTATAACTTGTGTGTGATGCAACTTTAGTTCATCTTGAACTTTTGCATCGTCTTTTCTCTCTTCTGTAACTTAAGAAATGCTGTGATGTGGCTTCCAGTGTGTAAGAGATGTCAGCGTTGACCAAATGATATGCCAGACAGCTGGCATGATGTTTACTTTTGTTGATAACGCAGCTTGTGTTGCACTGAAAATCAAATTATCCACTTGGCCCGATGACTGAAAGGAGGCTTATTGGTTTTCTAGGCTGCTTTTGCAATGTGGCAAAATAAGAGTTTTGAAAATGTGGTGGCAGGAGAAGAGCTCGGGGGAAATGTCTGTTCGTCTTCTTCATACGAACTCAAGGCAGAGACACAGTTTAACTTCAGCTTCTGCAGACTCCCACCAGTTTCTAGTTATAACTATTATTAATAAATGTAAAAAAAAAAAATTCAAGATAATGAGGCAGGAAATCACCCGGTGTTACCCGAATCAACAACCAAGCATTCTGGGTTAAATGGTAAACTTAGGTCAAACCAGCTCAGTGTGTTTTCTGTTACCCAGCGGTGGGGTTAAGGTTGGGGTCTGTGATTCAAACATATATCATTTAATATTAGTAGCAGCAACAGCAGAATTATCTTTGGAGATAATTCATTACAAACTGTTCCAACTAACTGAAAACAAGAAAAGACACGACAGGCTGTTTCTGTTGTTTCAGTTTATTTAACTAACGAAATAGAAATCTTCAAATAAAACTCATTTACAAAATTAGACCAAATGAAATATATTCTAAACAAATACAAACATGCAAATCTTTGCAATTCAAAAGCACCACAAACTACATCCTGCATCGTGATTGCTAACACCTTGCAGCACCTCTATTCACAGCACACTGAATGAAATGATCACGAGTAACGAGAAAGGTGTTGCACGTGGAGATAGTTGCCAGTGTTCAGTCTCACCGCTGTGTTCAAAAGGACACATGACACTAAAGAAGGACAGAGGTTTGGTTTGTACCTGCTCCGATGAAGAGTGACTGCGTGGACCCCATACTCATTTACTGAAGTTACTGATATTTTATTCACTGAACAGTCACTCAATTATTGAAGAAAATTTAAAACAAAGAACTATAAAAGAAAAGAGCTCAATTTAAACGAACAATAAGCTAGACTCAAGACAGCAGGATCTGTCGTAATTCATATTCTACAGCCCAAATAACATGCATTAAATCTGGCTTTTGATCGGTAATCCATCTTTAGTCTGTACAGGTTAAACATCTGTACTTTAAATGTCACCGAACCTCCTCAAACCTAATCTAGTCTGGAGCCGTACACCTCCACCTCACACAGGGTCAGGTACTCGCTTCTTCCAGGAACGACGATGTTGACGTAGCGACCATCCATCCCTTTACACTCGAAGGTTTGGGTGAAACTTGCGGGCATGCTTGAGATAGTAGCACACCTAGAAGAAGAAGAAGAAAGGAGAGAAAATGGATAAGTAATCTAAATATAATATTTAATGCCAAATATGTTGTTCCAAATAAACAATATGGTAGATAGTTATAGTAGTGTTTTGATAAATTACTTGGGATTGTCGTTGCCAAAGTTTGAAATAGAGTTTCCAATGCGGATCTCCGCTCCATTGAGTCTTTGTGGGTAAGTATCTCTGTTTGTTATGGTAACAGAGAACACCTTAAAGGTTTTGCCCAGGTCCACTCGCCACCAGGCATTTAAGTTATAGTTTGTGTGAGTGCAAGAAGCCTGATCCCAGTTGGTGCCACGATTCCCATCTATGGCATTATATGCGATGCCTGTAGCATACAGCGACGACTGCGTAGCTTTTCCTTGGATTGCCAGGTTCTCTCCTGCACAAAGGACACAGTCACAGACATCAGCCCTGTAATACTTAGTCCTCCTCAATGCTATCTGCAGAAAAACGTGTCAATGTGTGCATGTCTTAAACATGAAATGTATTGCTATTTGCACATTGTTGCCCTTTGCAGTGGTAAGAAAAATGGAGAGTTGCATTGATGCCTGTTGTTTACTTGGATCAACACTGCAAAACCAGCAGTTAGCAGCAGTAGTATAGTAGCGTGTTATGTGTCAGCATCCACAGGTAGATATACAGGTAGATATCTATTAGTAACAGGAAGAAGCAAACTGAGGCGGCAGCATCACGGGACAAATCACATCTCTCACCAGTTGGGGAACGGTAACCGTAGACTTCCACTTCGCAGAGTGTGAGCGTCTTGTCTACACCAGGTAGAACCACGGTCACATAACGTCCCTCCACACGTCTGGCAAAAAACATCCTGAAAGACTTTCCCGCTGGGATCTGACTAATTATACCAACCCTAAAAGAGAGAGAGAGAGAGAGAGGAAGCAGGGCATGAATCTTGTTCTATAATTGCAGTATTTGAAAGAAATAATACCCAACACCTGGCCATTCTTATATCATCTAATTTAAATCTTCAGTCATTCGGTCACTTATACATTTTTATCTCTCGTTTTGTTAAAAAACTTATGGTTATAAATTAAAAGTAGATCCAGTTTCATAGTATTCCCAGTTAGTTTTACCAGGAACCATGTTGTCCATGTAAACAACAAACTGCTGATGACAGCAAATGGTATTAGTTTTATAATTATGCCCAGGGCTGCACAATTAATTGGAATATTATATACATTGCATTATGGCAAGCAATTATTTTTATAAAGATAAAATGTGTGAATACACCATAAATAAGCATAGTGGTGCCTCAAGAAAAATCACACCATCATCATCTAAAAAGTCTGTCAGTGAAAGTAAAATGCCAAAAATGACCATTCCAACTATCGCAATACTTGCCACAATAATAACAATATGATTATTCTATTTCATATATATCATTCAGCCATAATTATGACCGATTTTTAAATTTAATTGAATTTAAATTTGATCACACATTTGAAGTCCATCTACATCAGAGGTTTTGTTTACTCCGTTACCTACTAGATTACAGATCCTCTTACATCTCCTGCTGAACGAGAGGAAAACCTTGTTTCTGGTAAGTCAGTATGTTCACTTACTCACATTTCTCTAGAAGAAATAAAGGAATTAAACTGTTGCTCTATCTGTCGCATGTTTCATCTACATCCAACAACTATTAACATGCACTCACAGTGGGTTTGTAACACCATTGTATTGTACAGAGTTGCCGATGCGAATCTCTGCCCCGTTGATCCTTTCTGCACAGCAGTCTCCTCTGTTGGTGATGACGACGGCGGTGACGACGTAGGACTCCAGCAGGTCCACCCTCCACCAGGGGCTGGTTTGGCTTGCAGTGTGGGAGCATGAACCGGACAATAACGCAGACTCACGGTTTCCATCAATGGCGTTGTAGGCGGCGCCATACGCATCTTGCGATCCCTCTAAGCGCTTTGACTGAGTCGCTCTGCCACGCAAAGCCACATTTTCTATGAAAGAATGAGTTGAAATAAACATTAAAATATATAATTGGTGATGTTTGTAATGTAATAAATCTGCAATAACAGATTTTCTGGGCCACTAGGGAGCAGCAGCAACTTTGACACATGATCACCTTTTTAAGTTGGTTTGACAAAATTGATTATTTACACATCCAGCATTTATTTGAAGTTGTCATTTGATACATGATAAATCATTAAAATGCCTAAATTACTCACTTTCAATAGCAGTGTCGATAAAAGGTTTTCATGGAAGACGTAAAGATTCGACTGAATTTTTGTGTAACAGTGAGACTAAGTTGTGAAATGTAAGGAAAGTACATTTACTTTAAGGCTGTAGCCAACTAGCAGAATTTTGGGGTACTTATACTTTACATGAATATTTAAATTTAATACCTTATATTTCTACTGCACTACATTCCTGAGGAAAGTATTATTACCTTTTCTGCACTACATTTACCTGACAGGTGTAGTTACTTTTTACTCTCAGATGATCATTTCAATACCCTTTGATCATCTTATAAATACAAGGAACTGTAATACAGTAAATTAAGCCACTTCAAAGTATATAAAATGAGTAGAAATATCTTTACTTCAGTCAGCTAAAATATCAAAATGCTGCTTACATGTTTGTTAATGCATCAATAATAATAATTCAATAGTCTAACAAATAAAAATGTTACACTTGACAAAGCCATTTATTTGAGTTTTACGTATACTTTAAGAACATTTGCTTTTAATAGGCTACTTACATATTTTACTAAACTAATGTTTTGATTGCAGGACTTCTATTTGTAACTCAGCATTTTCAAATGTGGTATTTTTTTCACTGCACAATTCGATTCATATGACCAACAAAGGTCGGTCACCCTGACTGCACAACACAAATAACTACACATCACCTCCTCTGATTGGTTTGTGTTGCTTTAGGTGACTACATGGACATCTGTTGATCCTCCATTACAACAACTCTTAAGAGGTTTTTGAGTTTGGAGTTGAAGCTAAAGACCTGACCAAATCCACTCAACACATCCGAGCCAAATGAATCATTACTTAATCGCTCCATTGATCGTACTTACGATAGCGGTAAAATGAGCATGTCCCCAGGAGAGGCAGCAGGAGAGGCAGCAGCAGCAGCAGCAGGGCTGAACTGTGTTTCATTGTTCTGAGAGAGAGAGAGTCAATAACAGAAATGTAGTGAAATGTATCCCAGACACATAAAAATTAAATAACAAAGCAAATAAGAAACATTTGTGAAGTCTTAAGCCCAAGCACAAAAATTTAATTACCATCCAAATTGTGTTTATTAAAAGCAATGCTGTTCAAAGACAACCTCTTACCTTGGCTTGTGAAGTAAATTCAGAGAAGGATGAGGAGCTGCCGTTGATGCTGCGCTGTTTAGGAATATTTATATGCACATCTTATTATGGCACTTGTCCTTTGTCCTTCCCTTTGTATTTAGATTTAGGTTAATTTGGACTACAAAGGTCAGTGATTGGCAGACACTGGTGATGCTGTAAAGATAGTGTCTTTGATTTTGTCTGGTGGTACCTTTGTAATTGTAGATTCAAGATTCAAGAATTGACTGCCCCGTCAGCTATGACGCACTGAAAGATAAGATGAACTTTATTTATTCATGTTCTTTTATTCAGAGATTACTGTGATGTGCTCATTAAAACATAAAAAATAAAACAAAAAAATACAGCCATAAAAACAGAACACGTGACTGCACTGTTTGAAGTTCAAACTTACTAAATAATTGAAGTTTTACACATCACGACATTAAAAGAAAATACACAAGCGACTTCTTATGTAGTTTAGTTCTTACTAAATATTTACACACACTAACTAACTGCAGGTCTTGGCTAATTGTTGTGTAGCTAACTATATCCAACTGACAAAGCTAACGTTAGCTTGCTAATATGCAACATAGTTGACTTGAAACTTGATATATACTGTTTAATAATGATGTTTGTTTAATTACTTTTCACAAAAATAACACAACATACTTTAAATTAGGAAATGTTATGGCAATAATATTTGACTAAGACTAAATGAATAAATCTTGTACCGGTTTGCGAATGCTAGTCTTTGATGTTACAGTGACATCCTGTTGATTGCTTTTAATTAAACAGTGCTACAGATGCTTTCTAGTAACTGATTTACACAACCTTTAAATCTTTATGAGCTAAGACATTTCTTAGGTTTTAATGGTGCAATCTGATTTAGAAAAGTTTGAAACTAACTAGTTTCTAATAAGAACTTAGTGGATTTACGAATAGATGATGAAACCCAGGTGATGAAGCAAGAGTCACTTTAGAGCATTTATATCGGGCATGTTCAAAGTCGGACTTTGGTCAGATGTCATACGGCCAACAGCTTCGATCTTAAAACATATTATTTATAGCCCGCTGGCACTGTTAAATAAATCATAAAATTTTTAATGCAATTCCTCCTTTCACCTCATGGTGGCAGCACCACTATAATGCTATCTGGCTGTGCAACTTTTCTGTGTGTGAACCCTTCTCCGCTCATTTCTACCATGGTGACTGCAAGTAAAAAGAGTAAAAGTTGAGAGTGAGGGCCGCCGCTTTCAGGAGAAATGGGAATTACAATATATACGAGTTGCATGGCAGACACCAGCAGATTTCTCTGGTTGACTTTTACCGGCAGCTGGATAAAGGCAGGTTTCCAGAAATGTGAACATTTGCAAAGAAAAAAAAAAGATGAGCTTATTGGGCTCCACATATTTGTGTGAGCAGACATTCTCTGTCATGAACTTAAACAAGAGCCGATTGAGGTCGAGACTAAGTGACTCCCACTTACGTGACATTTTACGCATCTCAACCAGTGCCCTCAAATCAGATCTCAGTATCATCCTTCTCATTAGTGTCAGCAACTTATCTGTTTCTTGGTCAGTCTCAATTAACAATGAAAATCCAAAAGCACAGTTAATATATGCACTTGGACTTATGGAACTTATTTTATTAAACTCTTGATATAAGATTTGGCTATAACTGTTGATGTCATGTACCTGTAGATGTGACACAAACTATTACTTTCTGAATGATCTTGTAAAAGACACGAATAAAATTCACATGTTTTAACAGACAACTTTGCATTACTTATAACTCCTGTTTAAAAATGATCATGACTTCATGGAAGTTTAAGGTATTCCATATAGTTTGTTCAATGTTATCTGACTCTCTAGATATGAATGAAAGGCAGAATTATGTTTTTAGAGTTGTTCACGCCTGAGTGGCTTCTATTTGGTCACGTTGCCATTTGAAGTGTATTTGCAGTGTATTTGCATGTAACTTTTATGGTTATGGTTTTATGGTTTTATGGACTATTGGCCCCCGGGCACATTATCAAATCTGGCCCTTTTTGAAAAAAGTTTGGACACCCCTGCTTTAAATCAACTGATAGTGTGCTTTAGTCATGTATTCCCATATCCCTGAACAAAATTAAAGTTATCCTTACTGCAAAACAATTGCTGCACAATGAACCTGGGGTTTTGAGGGGGAAACCTGGGAACCGAAGGACCCAGGGAACCAATTTGTGACTGAAAATATTCCACATCAAATGCAGAAATTACTCCTGTTTTTGGGTTATTTATTCAATTTATTTTTATAACCCACTTAAAGATTCACATCTTTAGTCGGAACCATTGGGCTTGGGCCTACGTTTTGCAGGGTTTTATCATGTGCGCCTCTGATTTTTTGTTGCTATTAATTTGTCAGTTTATTGTTTAGTGCGCAGTGCAGACTCCAAAACAAAGTATGTATATTTTAATAACAACATTGCCAGGTTTTTCTGTCCGCATCTGAGTTTGAGTCTCATGTCTTTCAGTGCGAAAGAGCAGCTCAGTACCAACAACTTTTGAGGCTGTAAAAACAGCATCATTTTCTCCAACTACTTTTTCTCTCAGGCTGTGGTCTTAAACTGGTGCAGAAAAGGTCAATATGTATTTGATCACAGCCTGATATAACTGAAAATCTCCTCTCTTGATAATTTAAACATATAAGTTTGTCTCATGAAGTCAACCTCAGAGCAGAGGAGATGTTGTAAACCTGCTCCACCTCCTGGCCTTGGAGGTACAAGCTTTTTCATGCCAGGAAGAGCCTGGTATCGGCTCACGAACAGGCTTTTATTTCTTGCAAAAATTAAATCTGTTCGTAGCCGAACAGGCACGAAAACCAAACATCACCAACTAACGAAGCTGCACAGTGTCACCACAGGATGGCGCCATCTTGACCCACCCACACAGACATACACAGTAAATGTAATGTTGTTGTAACATGTTGAGTAAATTAAAGGAATATGATTATCTTTTCAGGTTATGTAACTTTAGGTAAATGTAAATTGCAATTATGTAAACGTGGACTTTCATTGTCTGTTTTTCTTTCTATAGGGTTGTTTGTACTTCCTGGACAGTTTAATAAACACAGAGATAAAGCTGTAAAATAAGAGAATAATAATATTACTGATACACTGCCAACTGATTCATAAAAGGCATGATGACCTGGTTTGATAAGATAAAGTGTGTCAGTGACTGTGATACGTTCAGAATAAAAGGATTAAAATAAAAAGATAATGCCACTAGCAAAGTTCAATGTTAACAGGTTTTCCATTTGGTTTGTTAGCCTGCTCATTTCAAATATTCTCAGGTCTTCAAAAGCTAAAAGGACAAACTTTATATGTTTTTCAGTCTCAAAAAGAACAAGAGCATATATGTAACTGTTTTTCTTTAGATTGTGAAAAATATTTATTAAAGCTTTCACTGAAACTATGTTGGCATGTTACTAATTACATTTACTCAGGTACTGTCCTTAGTGCAATTTTGAGTTACTTTACTTGAGTATTTCTATTTAATGCCACATGATACTGTAATTCCACTCTACTACATTTCGGAAGGATTTATTTCGTTTTACTCCACTGCAGTTATTTGACAGCTGTAGTTACTTTACAAAGTAAGATTTTAAAAACTAAACAACATGCATATGTGAATAAATAACCAAACATGCCAATCAGAGTTTCTCTTTCTATTTATTGTTATTTGGTTCTTTTTTGTTTATTTTGCTTTTTTAGGAGAATACTATGAAAAATATGTAGTATGTATGTAGCAAACTCAATAACAATGAATCTTAGGTTAGTGTAAGCTATCAGTAAAGGTTAGCCAATAATACATTAGGCTATTTTTTCTGCAGAACGAATTCTTTTACTTTGCTACTTCAAGTCAATACTTTTGTAGGCTATTTTTACTTAGCTAAGATTTTAAATGAGGGACGTTTACTCTTATTTTTACTCTGTTATACAGTTACTTTTAAAGCACTTAATGTTTTTTCAATCACTGCTAATGATAGCAACAGGCAGAGGAAAAAAACGTAATCATCTGTTTACAGCCAAGCAAACAAACAACAAAATAGCAGCACATAAAAACTATTGATAAATAACTCAAGAGTAGATCAATAGAAAAGGAGTTGTCATAGGAGTCAGCAAATATTTTAAGTGAGACTTTACATGTTATATTTTTAACACTTTCGAAAAAGACAAGAATGTGTTGTGTAAAAGCATAAAACGGTTATATTTAACATACTTTAGTAGTGTTAATTTACAGCAGCCTACATTCCCCATAATCCCTTTGATATGGAGACTCGCGAGACTTGAAAAGTGTCAACGCGTCTGCGGCTGCGCAATATCATTCGAAAACTTGCACGGTGAGCGACGCCGCGGAGGAGAAAGACAACGCAGTGAACAAAACACACAATGGCGACGGCGGCGACAACGGCAGGCGGAACGGGCTCAGGCGGACCGGCCACCGGCCAGGTCGGTGGCGGAAC
Organism: Seriola aureovittata; assembly: GCF_021018895.1. Classification (NCBI taxonomy): domain Eukaryota; kingdom Metazoa; phylum Chordata; class Actinopteri; order Carangiformes; family Carangidae; genus Seriola; species Seriola aureovittata. The sequence goes on from NC_079370.1 coordinate 2,959,949, forward strand.
CGCAGTGGGACGTAAAAAGGACGGTGGCCCATCCACGAAATTCTGGGAAAGTTCAGAGACGATATCCCAACTGGAGACGGTGCGGCTCTGGATTGGAAAGCACTACAAGAAGGTAAGCTAGCTGCCCCGCTCCTCCATTGATTTCTATGAAGGCCTGAGTCCCGCTGGCACAATGGGGCGCTGATGTCCTCGTTAGCTTCAGCCACACGAAACTAATTGTGGTGAAGATTAATCTATGTGTGCAAACGTTTACTTTGGTTATGAGTAACAGCTTGTACACGTTTAGTAAAAACGTGTAAAACACTCCACGAGGTAGACAGACTGTAATTTTACTTGAGCCGAGCTGTTTATCGCTTAGCTAGCTCGCTGTTAGCCAGCTAACCATCCGCTCAGTAACGTTACTAATAACACAATCACAGGGAAATGATTACAGAAAAGCTGCAGATGGACGTTGCAGCTACAGCAGCTGTTGTACTCAAATTCGCAGTATTTCTCAGTTCATGAGTACTGCAAAAGACCGAGTAGCTAACCAAATGTTAGTCACGGGACACCATGCATTCAAACAACTTGCAGTGTTAGCTAGATAAGACTTAGCATGCCTTTTTATTCCCGCTCAAATGATCTTCTTGCCAGAAAATAATAATCAGATCACTGTGTGCATTTCTGCAATCGTTATTCTGTGTTAAAGAAGAAGCAGTGTTGAGTTTTGTCAACACGGTAGCATATCAGACTGTGTGCAGACTGCACTCGCCCACTTAGTTAGCCAAACAAAGAGTGGTCCCCCGGTCGCTTCATGCTTTCATTCAAGCCCGCTGACACGCCTGAGTGGGTTAAATCGAAGAAAACAGAAAGCAGTCGGTTTAAATTAAGTTACATGGGGGATTGTAGATGCAGTTCTGGAGACGACGCTACGTTTTTAACATAGTAGCATTTGTGGAATAAACATGTCAGCTTTGCTAACCCACATGCTTGGCTTGAGTTTGTTTATATCCAATCACTGTACCTAGTACAGTTAAGTTGGGCGTGTTTTAAGGCAAGACGCGCGTCTCCTTGACACTGTATCTTGTTATAACAAGACATGACTCCTATGTTGTGTCTTTCTGTGCAGCACTCTCGCTTTTTGTCATAAGAGGAGTGAATATTTACTCAAGGCCAGGAACAGTGTTAATGTTTGCATGAGATTTGGAAAATTGAAGGACCCTTAACCGCTAGAATCTACCCTGCCATAGTGTCCTTAAGCAACATCCAGTATCCCTTTCAGCTCCTTGTGTGACCTTATGACCTTTCCATGGTTGCAAATGTAAACACACACTTTAACGGCCATTTCAAATTAAATGCACCTTTACCAAATAATGGCAACATTACATAATAATCATGCATCCTCAGTCAGAAAGTTATGTCAAGTGAAGTAAATTGTTTTGAAAAGGTGATTAATTCATAGGTGAATTTAAGTAATTGATAAATTATTTGGAAATGTGAATAACTGTTACCTACATTTAGAACTCCAATGATAAATTGTCTGATTAGTGGGTGGATGAAAAATAAATTGGGAACAATGTTGATAAGGGTATTATTGCATTTTTCAGCAAAATTGTCAAATATTTCGTGTTTGTAGCTTGTTAAATGTTGGGAATTAATGCTTTTCATTTATAGTAAACTATCTTTGGAGATATCAGTCAAAGACATTTGAAGATGTCACCTTGATCTGTTTGAATTTTTAATTGGCATTTTTAATATTTTCTGACATTTTACAGACAAAACAATAAATGCATAAAGAAATCATCAGCAGCTTAATCTAATGAAAATAATTGTTAGCTGCAAGCCTATTTGTAGTCCCTGTTGAAGGTGGCTTTCCCCTCTTCATTGCTGACATTAAAGTTGTGATACTGTGTTGTTTGTGATCTGTTGTGCAGTTCCAGATGTGTGTGTGTGTGTGTTTATCGTTTTCACTAGTGTAAGTTAATGAATGCTTTTGTCTCGGTCTGGTTCCAGTATGTCCAGAATGACTCCCCCTCCAGTAAATCCTTGGCGGGTCTGGTTGTCCAGCTGCTGCAGTTCCAGGAGGACGCATTTGGACGCAGGGTTAACAATCCTGCTCTTACCAAGCTACCTGTAAGCACAACACACAAACATATCATATCATGTTTGCATTAAAACCACATTCATTAAGTGACGTTTGTGGCTAATGACATTCTCACTTGTGATATCGACAAAACCCATAGCTAGTAAACCCTAAATGCATGTCATATCCTGTTTCTTTCTCTTCTTTATCAGGCCAAATGTTTCCTGGATTTCAAGGCAGGAGGTGCTCTCTGTCATATCTTGGGGTCGGTCTACAAGTTTAAGAGCGAGCAGGGCTGGTGAGTTGACTTGTGGTTAACCTCCACTGATACAACTGCTTTTGACCCCAACGTGCAACCTCACATGCTTCCTGCTGCATTGTTTTCACTCATACAAATCTTACAATAATATCTGCTTCCTTGGAAGTCCTTAATTTATGCATATTCTTGAGGATTTAGTAATAGTGAATGGCTTTGTATCTTTGGATGCTGATTGGTGGGGTTAAAGTGATGTAACCCTGTAAGGACTTGGTACCCCAAATTCCTTTTTATTTACCCTGAATTGAACATTCAAACAGCTTTTGGCAGGTACTGATTATAGAAATTAGACTTGCAGTTTGATTTGGGTGCTGGAATAATGCAACAGTATCACATTGTTTCTTTCACTGTTTTCTGTCCACCGCTCCCAGGCGTCGATTTGACCTACAGAATCCCTCCCGGATGGACAGGAACGTGGAAATGTTCTTAAATGTAGAGAAGAACTTGGTCCAGGTATGACCCATACTGTCATCACACAAGCTGTTGACTAGTAAACAGAGCAGTGTAGATGTTTGCTTTAGTCTCTAGATGTTTCTCTTTATATTTATTTGGACAAATTTTATTGTTCTGATTATAATACGCTTGTAGAAAGACCTCAATAAAATGTTCAAAATTATCTGTATTCTTTCAACTAGGCTTCATTTGATACTGTTATTAAAGGCAGAAAATTACAGTTTGAGCTAACCAACATAAATCTGATGTTTTGAAGTCTTTTTGATCTGATCTGCATTATGTACCAGTGGTGTAATTATATTAAAATACTGTTTCTGATTCTGTTGTAACGTTCCTGTCCCTCCAGAATAACTGCTTGACTCGACCCACTGTCTTCCTGTCATCGGATATCGAGCAGAAACAGGCCAGTAAGCTCAAAGACATCATCAAAAGGCACCAGGTGAGCTCCAACATGATACAGCAAACTATCCAATGAAGAGATTTCTCAGTCAAGTAGAGAGGAGATGTTTCTAATGGCAAACTCTGTTGTATCTCTCTCTTTAGTTGTTTGTTATTATTTTTTCCCCTCTGTCCCCCGCAGGGTTCCATCACTGATGACAAGTCAAAGGCCACCCACCACATTTACCCTTCACCATCCCAACAAGAGGAAGGTAGGGTCGTGTTATCTGTAATTTATAAGTCAAGTCTCCTCTCATCACATAATATTTAGTGAAAAGTTCCTTTCCATCATTTTTTTAATGTAATACTCAGTGTTTCTTAAAGCCTGTTGGTTAGCGTGTGTGTGTGCATATGTCAGCATTGGTTTGTGTGTGTTGCAGAGGAGTGGCTTCGTCCTGTTATGAGGAAAGATAAGCAAGTGCTGGTGCACTGGGGTCTCTACCCAGACAGGTGAGCCTTTTATCTGCTTTTTCCTTAGCTTTTACCTGGATTTCTCCCAGTGTTTTCTAACAGTCTTTGTATATATTACTTGCTTTTGCAACACAGAATTTTATTAACACATTTTTATCATATTTTATGTTTGTAAAATCATTTCTATGAAATCGTCAATTTTAATATTAAGAAGTAATTGATATTTAAGCTGAAATAATAATATCCTTTCCTACCAAATAACAAGAACCCTCTCAGGTGAGGGGTAATCGAGACAAACTGTTTAAATCAGGTTCAGTGGCCGTTTGCAATCTGGGGCTCCTTGAGATGATTTAGCTAGGTTTATACCGCGTGTTATTTCATTGATATATCGATCACTGAGTGGCTGTATTTCGTTCCGTCAGCTATGATACCTGGGTATCAGTCAGCGAGGTGGACGGTGATGTGGAGGATCCTCCAAGCACTGACAGACCCTGGAAGGTGAGCACAAGCAGAGCTGAACTGAAGCTTTAAAATGGTATTTAGCATTGAAAATGAATACATTAGCAGTTAGTGTCAAGTCAAGCCATCCATTTTTTTTATTTACATTTTTTAGTGGCTTTTAGCTCTAAACAGACACACAGGATATGGTAGTTATGGCTGTTGCAGTGTTGTACATAGTCTTGTTATAGCAGAGGTTTACCACCTCCACTGACTCAGTAAATTATAATTCATAAAGTGTGTACATTTTTATTATCAGGGAAAGAGTGCAGACGTGCATTTTTGTATAGCAAATTCAATGCATTTATTGAGCATGGCTGTTGTTTATGCTGTCATATACAAACAAAACTGATCAGAAGAAGGTAAAAGAAAAGTAAAATGACTTTTAATATTTTGTGTTATCGTCACAAAAATACTTCACTACTCCTCCTCAGGTTTTTATCTTTCAACAGTGAATCAGTTCCACTGGGAAATGATGAAGAAGAATCAGGGCAGCAGTGTAAAGGGATGATTAGATTCCTGTGGGATAAACTGCGAATGATAAACAAGCCTCACACTGAGACTCAATCGTCGTGAACAACCTCTGTGTCATTCCCTCTCCCCATCAGGTCCACGCCAAGTGGGTTTTAGACACAGATGCCTTCAATGAGTGGATGAATGAAGAAGACTACGAGGTAGACGAGAACAAGAAGCCTGTCAGCTTCCGCCAGAGGATCTTCCCCAAGGAGGAGGAGGTTGGTATTGTGTTGTGTGAGTGTGAGTGTGTGTGTTTGTTTGTTTGACAGCATTTCTAAAGTTGTTCTTTTCTTGTCTTGAGAAGATTTCAGCCCCAGACAATTCAGGGTCTGAAAGTAGACTTGTCAGCACTAGTGCGTCAGTACAATTTGAAACCAGACTCAAAAAACATTTCCCGATTGAGTCCCAACGCTAAACTTGTTATAACAGCTCATGGACCCAGTGTTGTATGGAAAGTTGTGGATGGAAATTCTTTGAGTGACCAAATGAGTGTGAATGCGTGAGTATGAGTGTATTTGCTGCAGATTTGTGCTTTGTTGCATGTGACTATGCCCTCTAGTCTGGACTGGGCTTGTTGTTGTTGTCGTCGTCCTCCTCCTCCTTCGTCTCCGTCTTGCCTCTATCTGTTTGTTGCCCATCCTTTCCAAGCCTTTCCTCTCTCTTTGTCTCCTTCTAATGTATTTCAGGGTTTCTGTCCATGTTTGGAAAATAATTTACCAGGATTTAAAAAATGAGATAGTGTGTTAGTAGCTTACAGGAGATTTATTAGCCACAGGTTACTTCACGTGGCCATTTGAAGAATTCATTGAGAGCGAAGACATTTTGTTTTATTTTGGAAAATTAAACCATTTTGTCTTGATAAATTTTCTGATACCTCATGAACTGCCCACATGGTTTCTGCTAACAATAAGCCAACTGGGCATGCAGATGTTTCATTGCTCCCACTTAATTTAATACTATCAAAATAGGCAGCAAATCAGAAACCTGCTTGATTCACAGGTGATTTGTTACTTTCTTCTGGTGCACAGCAGCCTAAGAAATGAATGAACAACCAGAAACTATAGTAACTAAACTAATATTACAAAAGTTTGTCTGCTAAAGAAAATTTAAATATTTCACCACAATGCACAAACCCAGAAGTGAAGGTTTGTGTGAAAGAGGACAGTATACAGGAACCCTGATCGTCTCCTCCACCGCCACGGCATCCCCCCCTCCCTGCCGTCGTTCTCCCAGCGCTTCCCCTCCTTGTGTGTGCAACCGTTCCATCCTCTCATTCTGCGGCTCTTTCTCTCATCCTCCATCCCTCGCTCCATGCGCTGCACGGGGTTTGTCTGATCAGTCTTCCCGTACACCCGATCGCAAGGAGCGCAAGGCCAACTCCGCTGGAAAGAAGAGGAGGCGCTCGCCCTCGCCGCCCAGCACTCCCGTCGAGTCCCGCAAGAAGGGAGGAAAGAAGGGGTAAGGAGGCCATTTCTTTTTATTGCAAGGGGCAGAGCAAAGACTTTAAGTTGGAAAATGAAAGAAAGATTAAATAAATGCTACAAATTTGTGTAAGTGAGCTTGGAGATTTCCAAACTAATCTTTAAATGATAAGGCTGATGTTACTCTATAGTTTTCTTTTTGTCAACAAATCTTATTTGGCAAAGAAATAAGTGTGTTAGTCCATCTATTACTAATTTCTCACTTCCTTGTCCTGTCTGTGGCACTCAGTCCCAAGCTTATTGGCTCCTAATGAAGACTTTAATCATAAAGAGTATATAGCTTTATTTTTAAAAGAGGCTCAGCAGTTTCCTAAAACATCCGGGGTAGGAAACGTTACACATGCTGGACTATTTTTCAGTTGCACATTCGTAGACATTTGGTGCTATAGTATTTCCAGCAGAAGGATGGCGGATACGGGCTGTGGGGGGACGTGACTTATAACTTAGTTCACTCTTTGGTGTCAGGAACCCTGGGCCTCACTGGAAGCGACGGGGCCACAGAGGCGAAGAGGAGGACACAGAGGAGGACATGACCAAGGACATGGACGACTCATCAGCTGGTGCCAGCATGGAGGAGGGAAGCATGTCCAAGAACGGTATGTGCTGAGTGTGGAACTCGTACTTCGATTTAATACATGATCAGAATGAATGAGCATGTTGAGGCAGAAGTTTAGATGAAAATGTCAGTCAAGAGCTTTGCTATTAACCGTATTGTTCTGGTCTGAAAGTCTTCAGGCAAACTTGATTGAAACATTGCATCAGTACATTCCCACCGTCTTTGCTTTTAAAGTGAAGTGAGCTACCATGTAGGATTTGTAGCTGGATTGTGTTCCCCATAAATGTAAGATTACCTGTTCCACTTGAGCTTGTTGTGTTTCTGTTTTGGCAGAAAATCTTCTTTAGTGTGTCACTGTTGAAACTCAAGGCAGAAAAACCAAACCAGACCAAAATATTACCAGATACATTAGTGGACGCTGATCATCGTCGCTTGGCAAGATCTGAAATACATTTTTTTTTTTAAATCGTACATTCGACCTTTATTTATACTTTAGAAGACATTTTTAGGATCCAAGTTTTCACTTCTGAAATTCAAAGCTTGCAAACATTAGTGAAGGAATGTAAAGCTCACAAATGACTCTGGGTTTGATTCGTTCATCTGATCGTTTTCTTTCACGTAGCCGTGTGCCAGTTCAGTACAGCTTGTATGGTGATAGGTGGAACCTCATAATGTAATTCTCAGATAATCGTCAATATGCAGCGAGTTCGTCATCAGGCAAAAAAACTAAGACATTAAAATTGTGAGTCAGTTTCCATCTCAAGTTGCACATCAAAGAATGAAAAATACTTTTCTTCATCCTCTTCATTTACCAACGTGTGAGAATACAGTTCTGTTTCATGAATCCTATCCTATTTTTCCATCCAAGTGTGGATATTGATCGGTCAGCTTTGGTGTTTAATCATCTGCATTAATTTGAGATGTTTTCATTGAGTGCTGTGTCGCTAATCTGTAACAGATCATTTAATAATCTTTAAGTCTGAGGTCTGTGGTGGCTTCTCTCTGATTCCCTGTGTGGTTATTGTGCACTGGGTAATAAGAATGATAAGAAAAAATCTCAAGACACGCACACACCGTGTTCCAGTAACAAAAGTAGGAAATCAGCCTGAGGATGTGTTTTTAAACAACCAGATATGAATTGAGCCTGATCTGTATTCTCCCTCCTCCCTGTAAAACCAAACACACAATCCTTACCAAAGATGCTGTCTGTAGACCAAGTCCCATCTGCGATGTCCCACTTTTACAAAAATCTCCTCCCTTTTCATTCCAACAGACACACTCACTCGCTCTCACTCAATCTATTTTAGTGTCCTCTTTTGCAAAGAGGTGCTGGTTAATGCCTCCAAGCCCCACGGCTGAATTTAACCCTCTTTGAATTTTCATTCTTTTTACCCCTAAGTATCTTTTTCTCTTCTCCTCCACACACAGCAAGTTCAAAGAAAGACAGTGAAAATACTCCAGTGAAAGGAGGGAATGTGGCCGACTTGGGTATGTATCTGTGACAGAGTTTATCTGTGTAGTTTAGTTGTGTATGAATTACATCATTTCAAATAAAATCAGCCGTATTGCAGTGTGATGCATTTCAATTGAAATCTGTTTTTACTCCCTCCAGATGACATGGAGGATGACTCTGTGCTGTCTGGTGGAAAGGTAAGACGACTGATGACTCAGACCAAATACTGTAGGGGTGTGTGAATGAGAGGGAGGGGGAAAAAGATTTTGAATATAATCATCGTTCAGTCTATGACATTGGTCAAATAGATACTCACAAGTTATGAGAGCCCAGTGTGATGCTGTCAATCAAAAGATCCAAAGGTTGGTGCAACCATTTCTCAGGTCTAGAATATAAACACGATCTATTGTATACTATTACATAGGAGCGATGTCTTTTGGGAGAAACTATATTCAAGTCACCTGACACTTTCCAATTAACTAAACAAGGTAAAACCGGCAAATGTTAGAAATGACTAAGCATGAGAAAAAAGAAAATTATTTTTTTTTTGGGCTAATTGTTCTTCTGAAATCTCCCCTGGTTTGTTCATTCTCTCTCTCACTCACACACACACACACACACAAACAAACAAACAAACAAACAAACACACACACACACACATATCTTGGAAAAGTGGCAAAAATGGACCAGGGGAACAGTTCTTTAGAAATTCTAGAAAAAGTGTTTGAAAATTAAGTTTTTTTTTTTTTAATATGGTTGATTTTTACTTTCTCTGGCTGATTTTAAAAAAAGGTGGAAAGGAATTTTGCCTTTGGGTAATATTAATGTAGTGAAGGAAGTGGACTCTTGTTCCTAAATTACATACTGCCCCAAGACCATCTGAGTTTCCTTCCAGGCTGAGTCTTTCTTGATGCAGAGAAGCTTTAAAGAACTTGGAAAAGAAATCAAAGCACCTTCACATGTATTTCCATTTAACAGAGCCATGAAACTTTAAAGTTCATAATTAACTACCTTTTAATGTCTCTCAATCGTGCTCACACAGCAGCACTCTTAATCACGCCGACCTGTCTGACTCTGTCTCTTTCTGCAGGACGATGAGGAGCAAGGCAAAGCTGAAATCAACCGGCTGATGGACGCTAGTGAGGACAACGTGACCGAGCAGACTCACCACATCATCATCCCCAGCTACGCCGCCTGGTTCGACTACAACTGGTTAGAGCTAGGAAAAATTTTGCTTTTTGTTTTCTCTTGTGAGATAGTAATGAGAATGTTAGGCCTCTGGCACAAATACCATGTGCTACAATGGAGACAACAAGAGGCGTTGTTAATCCCTAATTAAAGAGGAATGTTAGTGTGGTATTTTTACTTTCATTTAAAATCATTTCCTACCTACCTGATTTCCATTTGAATTTTCTGTCCTTTCTTGGCAGCATCCATGAGATAGAGAGAAGAGCCTTGCCTGAGTTCTTCAATGGAAAGAACAAGTCCAAAACTCCAGAGATGTGAGTTTTTATATTTATATATATATATATACGGTATATATACACAAACACACACAGATAGAAATTAGATTAAACCACCAGACACGTTTCACATAATATGTGAAACATGTCTGGTGTAATTTATTTACATTATGTAATTTTTGTATGACGCGTTGCTGCAGAACCGAAGTGATATCTTTGCCTGTCGTGCTTATCTCTTTGTGGTTCTTCTCGACCTCTCAACAGATACCTGGCCTACCGCAACTTCATGATCGACACGTACCGGCTAAACCCTCAGGAGTATCTCACCTCCACCTCCTGCCGCAGGAACCTGACTGGGGATGTCTGCGCCATCATGAGGTGAGACGGGTCCCATGAGCATTTGCAGTCTCAGGCTTGGATGGGTCTGTGATCTGTCACTTTCTATCCTCAGAACGGCCTGGCACGGTGAAATGGAATAGATAAATACTGCAGAAAATGCTCAAAAGAAAGTAAAACCATATTAACTGCCGTTGCCGTCTGTCTCTAGGGTTCATGCGTTCTTGGAGCAGTGGGGTCTGGTGAACTACCAGGTCGACTCCGAGAGTCGCCCGCTGCCCATGGGCCCCCCACCTACACCCCACTTCACGGTGCTGGCTGACACACCTTCCGGCCTCATGCCCTTGAACCACCGACCCCCGCCGGTAAGGATAACTTGAATAACTTGAACCTGATTGAGTGAGGAAAACGGTCCCACGTAGATTTTGAAAACTTTAGTCGTTTATAAAACAATAAGACAAGATTTTACAGCTGAGCAATATAAATGTGTATAACCTGGTTCAACCCAGCGCATTATCTTCATTCTCAAAAAAATAGGAAACACAACATCTTTACATACAGTGAACAATGCAGTGTGAACAGTATTGATTCATGCGCTGTGTTTCCTCCCTCTAGATTCCTCCTCCACAGCAAATGCCCAACTTTGCAGGCAAAGACAAAGACAAAGCCATCGACCTGCAAAACTTTGGCCTTCGCACCGACCTCTACAAGAAAACCCTAAAGGTCAGCAGCGCACGACCCACTCAACATCCTGAATATGTTTTCAACAGTTAATATTGTGCGATCCTCGGGTCAGATGATTTCTTAGTATTTCTCAGGAGGTAATAATGGAAAAATGGCAAAACAAAAGTAGTAACATGTAAAATATCCTTAGAAAAGCTGAATTTGAACATTTTTACCTTTTTTCGGGGCAAAAATTGACCCTCTTTCCTATTCCACATGCGATACAGTTAATAAACTTTCTTTTTGCCTCATTACCAATGTTTATGTGATAATTTGGTTTTGGTTCCCTACAGGGTAAACCAGTCACCTCCACCAGGGAATGGACCGAGCAGGAGACTCTACTGCTGCTAGAGGTGAGTCCCACAGGACAAAAGAGAAGGAACCTGTTGAAAAAGTGTCTTCCTCCATCTCTCTTTATCTCCCCATCCTCTGCCTGTCACCTTGTTTCCTCTTTCCTTTCCTTGCTGTCTTTGCCCTCTCTCATCCCCACTTGTCCCCCTCATTCCTCCTGTATGTCCATCTTGTGTCCTCCCTCCTGGTTTTTTATAAATCTTTCCTTCCTTTCTGAAAGCTGACTTACTTTCTCTCCCACTTTTGAATGACTTCCCTTCCACAGTATTGTAACCTTCCTCCTCTCTCACTCCATCTTACAACCCTTCAGTCTGTACCTCTGTCCTCCGGCTCCTCAGCTGCTTTTCCGATCGTTAGACTTGTGCACTCACACCCTTCTCCTTCTTCCAGGCCCTGGAGATGTACAAAGACGACTGGAACAAAGTGTCGGAGCATGTCGGTTCACGCACCCAGGACGAGTGTATCCTGCACTTCCTGCGGCTGCCCATCGAGGATCCGTACCTGGAGAACAATGAGGCCTCTCTGGGCCCTCTGGCCTACCAGCCCATACCCTTCAGCCAGTCTGGAAACCCCGTCATGAGCACAGTAGCCTTCCTGGCCTCTGTGGTCGACCCCAGGGTGGCGTCTGCTGCTGCCAAGGCAGCTCTAGGTGAGAACCGAGGGGAGGAAGCTGAAACTGCAGCTTCACATCTTTGAAATCGGTTAATGAATTCTGCGAATAGATTTTTCCTATGATAATATGATAATTTTTACAATAAATATCCTTTATTACATTTATTTTTAGATGTAAATATTTTTATTTGGTGATCACAAATATGACTGTACCTGTAATATATATATATTTTTTAATCCTACAAGTGAATTCAGTATAACTTTATCTCTGCAAGTGCAATTGCATGCAGTAATTTGTCACTCAGATCAACAGATAGAGACACGATAGATGGGAGATAAATGAAAAAAACATTGTTGTCACTCAACTAAAAACCATTAAAGGCTATAAGTGTAAAAACTATAAACTACTTGAGGAAATGGTCATGAGAAAAAATGATTCAGTAATGCACCCATTCTAGTATTGTCCAGTTTGTCTGTTATGACATATTTTAGTTGTTTTGAGTTGTAAATGTATACATCTCTGTCTACAGAGGAGTTTTCCCGTGTGCGTGAGGAGGTGCCGGCTGAGCTGGTGGAGGCTCATGTGAAGAAGGTGCAGGAGGCGGCTCGGAGCACAGGGAAGGTGGACCCCGCCTTCGGCCTGGAGAGCAGTGGCATCGCTGGCACCGCCCCCGAGGAGCCGGAAAAGACTGGTGAGTGAGCGTGACGAGGCGTAGACAGGAGCTGAAGTCACTGGTTAAGATCTTCCGACCAGCCTGGAAAAACCAATAGCCAATAAAAGAAAGTGTTAAATTGTGTTAAACTTAAAAAATAATGTTTTCTAGGAAGTGTAGTTGTAGGCTTAGAACTTGTAATGCAAGTTATGTAATGCAGCCACCGGAGGGCAGCACATGGTAGCAGTAGCACCAGCAAGCTTTTGGGCAGAGAGAGGCAACATTGATGGCAGATTATTGGTGTGTGTGTTTGTGTGCGTGTGTGTGTGTATATGTGTGGAGACCACGGGAGGTATAGACAGTGTCATCACCTCCTTTTATTTTCCTCTAATTATCACCTGAATATGAGTCAGTGGTGATCAATCTGTCTTGACATTTGAAGACAACACGTAGTTTTTGACCAGCAGGGGGGTGAGCAGTACAGAAATATTGGTGTGTGTGTGACTGTGTGTGTGAGAGAGCATACTGCCGTGGTAACCAGTGGATTAAAACATCGGTGGCAGATGGGGCAGGAGAGCGAGAGGAGGGAGAGCAGAAAACTGGGTCATCGCACTCTACCATGTGCTCATGTGTCTCTCTCTATTTCGCTCTGTGCTTTCTCGAAATATTTCTCTGTCTCTGTGTTTCTTTGACTTCTTCCTCTCCCACACACACACACACACACACACACACACACACACACACATAATAGCAATCGTTTATTATACCTGAATGAATGCCCTCTAGAGCCAATGTTGCAATCGATAAGCTTTAATGCTCCCAGTGCCTCGCCCGGGCCGAAGTACTCACACAATCAATATTCAAACCTTTAACACACGCTCAAGTGCACTCATGACATGGTTTAACACTCAACCATACACATGTATTCAGCTGGTCATGTGCGTGTGTGTGTGGTCATTTCGTGAGTGTGTGCAAATCTTGTGCACACTTCACACCCATCCCTGTGGGCCTGTTCACTTAAAATGCTTTTGACCTTAATTTCCTCTCTGGACGTACTTCCCTCAAACGCTTGTGTTTGATAGTGTTTCACTCAGAGAATCAACAAATGCATTTTATTTATTTATTTATGTATATTTTATGCATTTATATCAAACAGGGCGACATGTCTCTGTTATGGATGTGTCACAAGTGTATTGAATTTGTTGCGTAATCTGTGTGATTATACATTCATGTACGCAATCTCACCTTGTCTCTTGCTGTTCTTGTGATTTTGACAGCATAAAGAATTAATGAGGGAGAATTGGTTGCAATGAAAAATTAGGCTACAACACATAAATCTGAGATCATCTTAATTACTTTATTTCTATGTCCTGAAGCTAATTCTTCGTCACACTGTCACTTGCAGAAACCACAGAGCCAGAAAAGATGGACACTGACACAGACTCCCAGCAGGCCGATAAGGTAAGACTCTTCTATGTTCCCATGTGTCCTGCAGGACGTGGACATCCTGTTTTAATTTGGGAATGAATGGTATAATATATTTTAAAAAATTATTAAAAAAAACCTCTGCAAATGAAAAGTACAAGACTGGGAATAAATTATATTTCTCTCTTTGTCAACAACAAATTGCATGTAGAGACTTATGTCTACATAAGTCCGCCAAAAAAACACTTTACGACTTTCCTACCTTGTCTGTGGCACTCAGCCCCAAGCCCAGGGATTCCTACTTAAGACACAAGTCTTTTACAACAGGTCACAAATACATTAAATTTAAAAGTTCCTCAAACAACTGTCAGTTTTAGCAAACCTTACTCAAACAGGAGTAACACTGTACAGTTGTCGGGCGCTATTTTCAGTGGCGGATTAATACACAACTGTGTATGTGGGACTGAGTCAAAACAAACTGCTGTATGTGTGTTCATGGTAATGAAGGAACATGTCTCCTAGCTCAACAGTGTGGCTCACAGATGTCCAGTGACTGTTCATATAGAGCAGGTCTAGACTGTAGACTGTATTTACAGAGAGCCACCATGAGCAAGCGCCGAGCACAAGGTGTGTTTTTTACAGTGGAGCTCTAAGGCGCAGAGGAGCCGGGCTGAACAGACAATATGTCTTTTCACGGGATTTGCTTACAAATATGAAAAATACAGATTATTTATTATTTATTGTTTTATTATAAACTGAATATGGAAGTATGGGTTCGAACTGAAGCATTAAATGTCACATGAAAACCTGAATGCAGCTAAAAAAAAAAAAAAAGTGTGAAGATTTGATCCCTCAAAATATCAAGACTAAGTCTCATGAGTAATTGTTTTGACAATATTAGGAAAATAATCTCACTTAAAATATAATTGTGAAATAACTTTAGAAATGTCTGTGAAGTTATTTGTTCCTATTCTGTGAAACAACCAAATCTCTGAGTGGACCAACAGTTAGAAACATTTATTTTAGTTTATTAAATATTAAGTTTGGCAGCTTGTTGTAGTTAAAAAAAAGAAAAATAAAAAATACAAATTTTTCGAACCATTTCATTAATATTGACTTCAGTATTTTTTCAACACTCGTTTTCTCTCCCACTTAGTGTTTAGTTAATTTTTCCACTCGTCTACATTTGGTCCTTGTCTCGTGGTTTGGAAAGGCCCGGCGGGAGAATTTAATGGCACTTTGAAGCGTTCACATTGTCCCCACTCGGCTGGGCCGGCTCAGTGGTTAATGGCTTCCTCATTAGCATCCATTAACCAATGTCAGACACTTTGTCCAAATCACAGTGATTGTCCCCAAAAGTTAAGTAGGGTCATGATAGGATCTATTCCACGTGCCCTGAGCCATCACAGCATTTAACCGCTGAGCAGCCGCTTTTACCTGTTTGTTTTGCAGTTGTTTGTTTGTCACTTGTCAAATTTTTCCCACCTTTTTTATTTTCTTAGTTATGTTTTACAAAGGCTACAACCTGTTCTTTTATTTTCCTCTTTAAGCATTTTGCAACACTCAATCGTACGTCCAATCTAAAGTCAGATCTCATGCAGACTTGTAACATAGGGCTTTGTCTTTACTTCTGGTGACATTGTCCATTAATTGTTGTTTGCCTGTGTCTTAATCCTTCAGGCGGAGTTGAAGGACGAGGCAGAGAAGCCCAGTGAGTCTGCAGAAAAGAGTGACAAGACCGAGGCAACAGAAAAGGTGAAGAAGGAGGGAGCGGAGACATCGGAGCGTGAGGAGGAGACGGAGGAAGCAGCGGAGGCAAAGACGTCTCCAGCAGGTAACACAGAGTCATGACGAGATCTAAGAAAATGTCTCACACACTTCAAGTTCCTCAGCTTGAAACGAAAACATTTCATTAGTAATTAGCTCCAAATTAAATCTTTTAACTATTATTTTTATTGTTGCGTAACCTGCCAGTTATTTGCTTGATTATTCAGTTATTTCTTTGGTCCAAAAAATGTCAGGAAGTTGTCAAAATCACAATTTCCTTAAGTCAAGATGATGTCATCAAATTGTTTATCTCCGATCAACAAACAACAACCCAAAGAGATTCAGTTTACCTCAAAATTTGACAAAGATATTCAGGAAACTCTCTACAGTCCTTAAATCTCTGTCTCTGTCACTATCAGACAAGGAGAAGGAGGAAGCGATGGAGACATCATCCTCAGAGCAGGAGAAGGATAAGGAGGAGAAGGCAGCTACAGAGGAGGGCGAGGACAAGAGGAAGAAGCTGGAGCATGACATTGGAGAGGGAAATATCGCCACGGCAGCCGCAGCTGCTCTGGCATCTGCTGCCACAAAAGCCAAGGTGAGACTGCAGCAGAGCTGACTGGAAAATCAGACTTGCTGAAGTGTGTGTTTGCTGGGGTTCAAAGTTCACTCAGGTTGGTATTTAGAATATTTTCCCACAGTGTTGTTGTACTAAAACTCTCACTCTCTGTCTCCCTGTTTCTTTCTTTTCAGCATCTGGCAGCCGTGGAGGAGAGGAAGATCAAGTCGCTGGTCGCTCTGCTGGTGGAGACCCAGATGAAGAAGCTGGAGATCAAGCTGAGGCACTTCGAGGAGCTCGAAACCATCATGGACCGAGAGAAAGAGGCCGTAAGTCAAAGAGACGCGGTGATCTCTGAATGTCGAACTTGAGATTAAGAGTAGATGTTTTCAGCCAGCAATAGCCCTGGACAGCTAGGAAAGATGGCACTGTATTAATTATTGCACGCACTCAGTAAGGGCTCTCAGCTGTGGTTATTAATAATGAAGGTGGTGTGTTAACTTCAGCTCATCCTGCAGTTTGAAATCACACCCACACTCTAAAGTGTAAAAATATATGAAAGTCTGAACGTAACACATTCCCAACCAACACAGATTCAGTGTCATTCTGATGGTCAAATATGATGTTATTATTGTTATTATGAAACACTCACGACGGTGTCCTATATTCTATATCCTCACTGTCTGTCAATGATCATTTTAGGAGCACATTTATCAAAATAAAGATGGCGGTTGGAAATCACAATGCAGTTACAGATTGAGGAAGATGCTGTAAATTGTGCTTCCTCTCAACAACAGAACAATATGGATGAAAAGGAAAGTAGTGAATTAAAGTACAGGTTTTTGGAGTCAGCAGGACTCTGCCACACAGTCCTACTTCTGTGGTGGTTAAATTGGAGTAAGTGGTCAGTAAATATTTGGAATTCATTGGCCAGTGTTGGCCAGTGAACAAGTTGTTTCCCACTTGATCCAAACGCTCCACAGAGACTGAAGAGGAGACACAGAATTACTTCTTTATGAGGGGACTGAATTGCAAATAAAACATTTTCCAGAGCATAGCGGTTGTAGGCAAGTGAAACTGTTACCTGCCTCCACAGGGCAAATGAAAAGCCCTCAGCTGTGTGTGTGCGTGTCCTGCCCCTGGACAATCCCCGGAGACGCGACTGAGAGTGTAAAACTGTGTTTTCGCAGTGGAGGCATCGGGAGCGTAGCCCAGTTTCACAGCTGTAAATAGTGCATGAAAAGGACTCTGGTTTACATAAGCTTTCTGAAGACTGGAGAGAAACCAAACCTCTGCTGCTGCCATAGGCTGTAAAACACAGAAAACAAAACCAAAGCTCCACACAGAACAACAAAGAGACACAAGACAGTTTTACACAGGCTGTACATGCTCTCTCTTCTGCAGACATGCATGCAGCCACTGAAGTGTACAAACCTGCTGCGCTCTCGTCCTCCTGAAGAATATTGTCATAGAGCTCTGAAAGAAACGTGAACACCTTTTCGTCTTGTAAGATTCGAGAGCTCCACCTCTCAACCTTCTGCTGCCGCCCTAATACAAGACAATGGAAACTGTTGGCAGTGAGGTCTGTGGATTAGACAGGCAGTCAAATTATCGTACAGTTGAATCAACAACTCTCTAAATCAGCTTCAGTAAAAACTGACATTATAACCTTTATGATGGTAGGATTTATTGCAGGACTTTTGTTTTGGACTGCATTAGTTTTAACTAGGTGTTGCTAATCAACTGCCAACTGAGTGTAAATTATTCAGTCTCACAGGGTCTTGTTGAGTGCTGCAGCTGAAGGGAACACCAGAGCTTCTCATTTAAAATACAACACGCATACATGTTTTTATTGCGCATAAAAAAAATTGACATTAAATGTTCATCGTTGCAAATAAATCAAACCACACATCCCCATTTGAAACAATTTTGTGTCGTATTATATCTTGTAAGAATCGCTGTTTAAAGAGCCAAAGAAAAATAAGTGTTAATATAATCATAGAAGATAAATGGGATGAGGAAAACTTTATTAAACATCCCCCATGTTCTTTAATACTAACTTTCAAAGGATGAAATGGGGTTGGTTTAAATTTCAGTTTGGCGTCCGACCGTACTTGATTAACCACTGTTCAGGCGCTCATCCACCAGTCGATGATGATTTCCTGCCAGTTGTTCTTGGTGTTTATCATCATCCCTCCGTCTCTCTGCAGTTGGAGCTTCAGCGGCAGCAGCTGCTCACCGAGCGTCAGGCGTTCCACATGGAGCAGCTCAAATACGCCGAGATGAAGGCGAGGCAGCAGATGGAGCAGCAGGCTGCTGCCGCTGCCGCCGCCGCCGCTGCTGCGGCTGCCCAGGCCCAAGGACAGGGACAGGCCCCTGGATCTGGACCCCACTCTGGGCCCCCTCAACCAGGCATGCACCCAGGAGGACCCCCACCCCACCACGGAGGACCAACCCCACACCACGGAGCACCTCCTCCCCACCACGGAGGGCCACCACCCGGCGCTGCCATGCACCCCGGCTACCCCCCAATGGGTCACCACCCCATGGCGCCTCACCACCCAGGACAGACAGGTGAGAGATGAACACAGAGAAAGTGTGGAGGGAGGGATGAAGCAAAGAGATGGAAGACCAGCCATCTATTAAAACAAATAAAGTTATATGTGAAAAATTATGGACATATAAATACACTTAAATATAAGTACTGGGTGATAATTTGTTCATTCATTTCCAACTTAATTGCACTTGAACTTATAAATTGGTTGAGTTCTAATTTTATTTGTGTAAAGAAAGGTTAACGCCACAGTTAGAAACATCCCTCTAGTTTGAAATAAGTCTCCTTGCTATTGTTGAAACTCTGCCACTTCCCCATTAAAATGATTCAGACTGAACAGCTCCAGCTCATCCTCTCCGCCAAACAAATCTCCACACGTCTGATTTGTTCCTTCTGTAATTTCTGCTCTGCAGGACCGATGGGACCCAGCCAGCCGATTCCTGGACGTATGATGCCCGGCCCGCCCTCTGCCGGCCCCCCTCCTGGCGGCATGCCTCCCATGATGCCCCCACGCCACCCCGGAGCTCCCAACGGCATGTGTGAGTACAGTCCACCTTCTGCCACCATGTCTCATCGTGTTTGAGCTGTGTTTGTCTCTGTGTTTAAGCTCGTGGTGATCTGTTTTTGGTGTCTTTTAAACCATTTTAATTCACCAAAACTTAAATTTAAACTGTGGGGATGTTTCTAGAATCCAGTGTTTACACCACAAACAACCTGAGAGGAAAAAAAAAAAGAAAAGAAAAGGTTTCTGGGAATCCAAATATTACATTGACCCAGGAGCTGACAGCTGGTATTTACTTTGAATGTCAGCTGCAGCTAAATGTTTGGGCCATTGCTGCTTATTAGCATCACATCACACACCAGGCATGTAGATCGCTTTGATTTCTCCAGTGTTGTCGAGTCTGCAGCCAAACAATAACTAAAATCAGATCAGACAGCCGCATAAACACATTGTTTTCAATATAATAAAGATTTGCCAACATCTTCTTCTATAAATTGTCTTTTGGCAGATGAACCTATTTGACATCAAAGCTTTCCAGTTTTATATTATTGGATTAACATTAGTAGAGGTTTTCCAGCACTTTTATGTTGATATTTTGACAGCGAGGCAGACGGATTAGAGAACATTGAATGGGTGTTAGTTGCTCTCTATTTGTCTTCAGCAATGAGATTACAAATATTGAATAAGGGCTTTCTCTCTCTATAACATCTACTCCGTGTCTTTGAACTTGACTCGTGAGTGTATTTGAGAAAAATAGTGACCTCCGAGCTGGATCCGGTCCCAGAACAAAAATATTTGGCCCCAGTTTTATGGCTGAAGTTGAAGCTTCACTTTCATAGTACAGATTATTACATTTTAATATTCCAACAGGTAATACTAGATGTTGAAATGCAAAGATTACATGAGTCTGAAAACGTAAACATTATTTATTGTAGCAGAAACTCTTTGCCTTCTTTGCTGTCTTGTTAAACATTTCATGACCCTTTATGTTTGCCTGGCTGCCCTTTGGGACGGCCCCAGGGTGGGACGCACCGTCAAGTCTCCACAGAGTCACCTTTACTCCATCACCTGCTTCTATCTCGCTCTAAAACCAGCATCTCTCTCTCTCTCTCTCTCTCTCTTCAGACCCTGGTCCAGCACCTGCACAGCCTGAGGCCATGCCTGTAGCTCCTGTGGGTCCTGCAGCGCCCCCGAGTGGACGAGTGGCTGACAACTAAGACCTACACACACACACACACACTCGCGCAGACACACACACACACACAAACAAACACAAACAAAAGCGCGCACACACACACAAAACTAACTCTGTCTTTGAATCTCGGCCCCCTCTTTGATGGCCTTTGCTACTGGCTCGATATTTTGTCCTCAACAGTCAAAACGACCATAAACTTCATCACAGGACACACACACAAACACACACTCGCACACACTCAGGGTTCAGTGGCAAGGGTAACCCAATTTTTCACACACACACATCCAGACTTCCTCTCAGGGCACAGCGGCAAGGGTCGTGTAGTAATAAACACTGTTTTCTGCTCTGTTGGGCCACATGGAGGCTGGAGAGAATGAGACTGTACAGAAAACAAAACAAAGAGACAGAACAGATAGAAAAAACCTCAGTCTGTCTCAACCTTTTCTCTTTCTAATGCTGTTTTAAATGACACTGTAACCCCCACCCGTCTCTCTTAAACACACACACACACACACACACACACACACACACACACCTCTTCTTGTCTGGTACCTCTTTCTCCAAGCCAAACACTAGGGGGAGCTAGTGAGACCAGACGGCCAGTTAGATGTGCAGGGGGGTGTGTGTGTGCGTGTGTGTGCGTGTGTGTGTGCGCTCTGAGCAACCTGAGCTGTAACACACAAACGCAGCTGATTCAGAAAATAATATAAATAAAACACACACACACACACACACACACACACACAGAAGGGGGGGGGACTTAGCCTGCCCTCGCTCTTGTCTTGTGGAGTATCTACCTCTCGTTCCTCTCTAAACGATACACTGTAGTTCTTTGCGTGTGTGTGTGTGTGTCTTTGTCTGTGAATGTGTGTGTGCTGAAGATAGAGGTGTGTTTGATGGTGGTTGACTCGTCCGCCTCCTCTGACCACGTTTTGTATCTCATGTAAGTTATTAATGATTAAGTTGAGGTACAGAAATGTGATGATCTTGAAGATCAAAAAAAAAAAAAAAAGTTACAAATTGGACAAACAAGCGAAACTCGACACGTTGATGTCGGTTGAGGACTTTTCTGGCTTGTGGATAGAAAAAATGAGAACTAAAAGTCGTTTTCTAATATAATTCATCTCTGTCTCAACTGCTTCAGCCGAACAAAGATGGCATCTGCAAAAACTGCTACTTACTCAACTGGCTGCCATCTTTGATTTAAAGGACGAGGGTTCACGTTGTGAAATGGGTTTAAATAGTTTGACTGTTTGATTGTCTGAAGACGATCTTCCAAAGTGCATCAGGTTTTGTCTAATTGTTGACAGAAACTGGCTTTTTTTTTTTTGTCTTAATGAATTCAAAGCATAAGCCTGGCTTTATTCTATATTTTTAAATCTTTAGAAACGGCTCATAAATGTAATTTCATCGTTTAAAAAAAAGCTAAATCATTTCCTGAAGTCAGCTGAGAACTGAACTTTTGGCAAACATCATTCAGTCGGTAAGAAATGGTGCATGTTGTTGGGACTATTTTCAGACGAGGATTAATATACGTCTTGTGCTCCAGTGAGTATTTCTGACAGCAGGATCGACTGGAGCTTTAATACGTTAAAAGCATTAATGCAGAAGTCTCAGATCTGATGACATGAGCGTTCACGGGTCTCGGTTAAAGCGTCAGAGGAAGGTCAGACAGATAAACACACCATCATTCACACCTTCTGTCACACTGACCACAACACTGTAACACACACACACACACACACACACAGAGAAACGTAAGCTAAGCTGAGGCTCACACTGGAGGCTGCGTGCACACACCGACTTGGCCAGACCCTGCCACAAAGCACTGGACAACCACACACACACACACACACTCACATTTAAACACACACATACATATAATCTCCTGCTGACCTTCACACAGCCTTTACAGAGAGGGAGACGCTGTGATGCGGCTCGACTGAAACATCGGAACACGAACGACGCTCTTCCTCAGCGCGGTGGGCTTGTAGATGTTTTTAGGTGCTGATACTGTAGCGAATAAACCCCCCCCCACCCCACCCCACCCCTACGCCTCTGCTCAAATTTCTCCTAACGCCTAGTGCTGCCTACCTCGCTAACCCCACCTCACACACGCCTCTCCACGCACTGACGTCTTTTGCTTTTTAGCCACGTAAAACTTAGCAATATCCTCATTCCTGTGTATCAACCTGTTTGTGGTCTGTACACTGAAAAATACTGGGCTACCAACGAGAAGCAATTATGATTTCACAGTTTAGTCCTTCGTCCTGTGATGTTGAAGTAAATAAAAACGTACGCAAACAAGGGAAACAACCACTGAGCTGAAATTAGTAAATCGATTTAGAAAGTTAATCTGGAACTATTTTAGTAATTATGACTTTTAGTCGTTTCTTGGGGGAAAGATGCCGATCAGTCTCTGGTTCTAACGTCTCAAATGTGAATGTTTGCTGGTTTTCTTTGTCTTATGAAATAGCGAAGTCAATGTCTTGTGTGTTTCGGACTGTTGGTCTGACAAAACGAGATATTTGAAGATGTCATCTTGGGCTGTAACAGCCACTTTTCACCGTTTCAAGATATTCCATGATTGATCAAGAAAGATTCATGTATAATGAAACAATCGTTGGTTGGTCGTCGTCAGCCTAAGAATTGTTTAGCCAATTAAATGTCGTCTCGTCTTAATTTCCAGGAATCCAAAGTAACGTCTTGAAAACTTTAATTTTGTTCAACAAACGGTTTTAAAACAAAGAGAAGCAGCAAATCCTGAGATTCAAAGATGGAACCAGCAGATATTTGGGATTTTTACCTGGTAAATAATTGATCATTTAGATTTTCTGTCGACTAATCGATTAATGAGCTTGACGGTTCATTCTTGACCCCCGAAAAAACAGTCGAGGCTTAATAATCTCGCCTCAGGGTCCATTTAGTAGCTGTTCTGGAGCTTTTGATCAAGTGACACAGTCTTTCTTAGCAGATGCAGCTCCAGATAAAACTGCTGAGGAAGACTGAGCGATGCAGTCGAAAGCTCCAGAACAGCCACTAAAGGACCCGGTGACATGATTGTTTTGCCAACTAAGCGGTTAATGTTTTCAGCTCTACATAAATATATATATTAAAAACACAAACATTGCTTTTTATATTTGTAACTCAGTTCCCTCCAACATGTGACTTGAATTAGCTTCATACATTTACCGTTGATTTAGTTTAAGATGCACGTTGACGCCAAATAGAGAAACTATTCTGACAATAAAAAGATTATTTCTTCTTGATACTAAAGTAACATCGTCTTGCACCTTTTCCACAGTCGACACACAGTTTAATAAAAACCGCAAATGAGGTTGTTTTGATGTGAAGTCTGAACCCAAACCACTCCTGCCTCCGCACCCTTCGCTAGCACTGTTAGTATCTCTGCTACCTCTTCCTCGTTCATCCGCTAGCTACCTCTTCTTCTAGAAATCTTCCTCTCGCTATCTGCTACCTCTCTGCGCACCCCTTCGCTACCTCTCGTTCCTTTCTTTTCGTCTCCTCTTTTCTTTTCTTTTTTTTTTTCCTTCCCGCCCACATGACTGCTGCGTCACCGACTGTCGCCCCTCATCTCTCCGTCTGTCAGAAGAAAGAAAAACACACCAACACACGTACGGTCGTTGACTCTCACTCTCATTCACCGCGCCCTCCTGTCCCACATGCAACATCTTACCAGGCTTTGTTATGTAATATCACTTAAATATGACGGGAATCCCCTTACATATATATCTTTAATCGATACTTTTTTGTGTTCATGGTAATGTATTTTTAAGAAGAAGTTTTGTGTAGATGGAAGTTATGTTATTTGGAAGTTTGTAGCATTTGTTTTTCCTTTTTTTTTTTCTTTTTTTTTTTTTTTTTTATTTTGTATGGGGTCTGTTGGTACTTGGACCTAGACACTGTCGAATAAACTGTGTTTTGTATGAGCCTGATGTCTCGGTTTTTTTGGATAGGCACATTTTCCTCCCCACTTCTTTTATGAACCTGAATCTCGGCACGTTCACGTTTCTCCGTGAGAGAAACCAGCGCAGCGGAGAACCTGTTATACTGGCCTCTGGTTTCCCTCCGTTTCTTTTTACTGTTTTTGCTTCACTCTCACAAACAGCCGTGTGATATGGTCGACAATAATCTCACAGTTTTTTATTTTTTCATGTTGATACTTATTGATAAACACATTTATTAGCATTAGTGTGGAAGCAAAAGCATTTAACGGGTTTGTTTGACCTCAGCGATACACACACTGTGTTTAGGTGAGAAATATAAATAAACATGAGATACCTTCTAGGGGGGAACAATCATTTACTTTGGAATCAATAACTTTAACGTGCTCTGATATTTTACACCACAACAAAGCAACAGCAACAACAACAACAACGCTCTTAAAGAAGTGTCAAAATGTTCCATCAGGCATAAAACTAATAAGACACAGTTTTAAAGGGTAATTTAAAAGAAAACACCTGCACTATTAGAAAAAGGTCACCTGAGTAAACTACCCGTTAACAAATACCAAATAAACACTTTAAAGTGATTTCCGAGAGAGGAACAACGTATTTAACAAGTAAAGCACCGTAAAACTAAAAACAGTGAAGTTAACAGATGGATGAAGGGTTTACACTGTCACTGTTTTCCATTGTTTTTGACAAACTGCAGGAGAAACTGGATTATGTGTTTGTGTGTTGCCTTTGTGTTGGGATTAGGGACGCTGCCACAAAGCATCTGTAAATCACACATTTTAGTGACATCACAGGCTTAACCAGCTATTGTGGAAATGTGTGTTTCCCCTTCTTACTTGGAAAATGGTGACGTCTACTCGGATTTCTTTTATCCTTCCTGGATCCTTTATATTGTGGAGATATAAATGATTTCCACATAATATTATTTGTCTTTTCATATTGGACTTTAAATGAACGCATTTGTCATATATACTCCAACAAAATGCATCATCTCATCTACAGCGGATAGAAATATTGTCCATGACATTTATTTTTATAGCTTCAATTACTTTACAAAATAAAAGATTTGCACCCAAAACATATGAAGATGTTTTACAGTCTGACAGTAAATACAAGTACAGATGAAATTATTAGTCAAAAGCTTTGGTAACTGTTTTGATAATTGTGAAATGTATTTTTTACTTTCATAGTTCATGTCTCTAATGTCAAGATTTGGAGCTTTTCTTTTAAATTGTTTCAATATTTTTATTTCTTTATTCATTTAAAAACTTTTTTTTTCAGACATAACTGCATTATGGAGATTTCCCTTGTGATGTCATCTCTCACTGTTTCCACAACTTTTATTAATCAAACGATAAATTAAAATAATCGTGAGCTGCAGTAGTTTAAAGCTCGTTCCACAACTACAACAGTAAAATCCTTTAATTAATGCACGAGTAATGAAAATCAAATGACATAATATATAATAGTTAAACAGTTACAGGGGCTGTTTTTCTAAATTGAAAAAGTTTTATGTTTAACACTTTTAAGTTAATTTTCCTGAAAATATAAAAGTAACATCTTCAGTCCAGGAGTATTTGAGGTTTTTGGACTTTTCCACACACAAGCTTTCTTCTTTATCCTGTCACCTGTATTTCAGGCTTTGAAGAGACGGCATGTCATGAATACAAGGATTTTTAAATATTAAAAAATATGATTACAAGAGAAACAAAATGATTGAACGCTTTTAGCAAGGCAGTGTAATTGACGTTCACATTTAACTGAATAATAAAGTCTCAAATTAGCACTTTGCATTGTAGGTGCAGTAAGATTTGCACATTTACTGGCTGCAGAATAAAACGGTTGAGATTTTGGACCGAGACTGAAAATCTAATTTTAGGTCAAAGATTACTTTCTGTATTTCTACATCCAGTTGAAGCGCTGGTGTTTGCGCGGCACGTGATGGAGGGAAAAGATGTTCTTGGTTTGGTTGTTTTGCGTCTTAGCTGCTTAGCCCTCTGATTGTAGCGTGCGTGCGTGCGTGTGTGTGTGCGCGTGTGTGTGTGTGCGTGCATACATGAAGGGGGAATGATGAGAAAAACACGTGTCCTGTCGCCGTTTAAAACCTAATCCCAGCCGGGCCACTGCTGTAATCTGGCGAGAGGGGGGATTTCTCTGTCCGGCAGATTGACCATGAGGATGTTATTGAGAGGGATGAGGGGCCAAAGGGTGATTACTCCCCCAGCGGGATGGGAAGAGAGGGGGGTTGGGGGGAAAGGACCTTTTTTGTGTGTGTGTGTGTGTGTGTGTGTTTGTGTGTGTGTGTGTGTGTGTGTGCACCAGACGAGCAGGGCATCAAGCACTGTGGGAACAATGATGGTGCAGACTCAGCTCAGAGCCTCGTTTCATGTGAGGCGAAGCTAATTTTCAGATACTGATCACTGGGATCTGGATTTTCAACCTCACTAACAAACCAACGTCCATCACTCAGCACAGAATACAAACACACAAGTTCAATATTTTAAGTCCTAAAACTCACAGTCACACAATCACAGTCTTATTGGTGAAGCTGCAGCCTTTCATATCATTATTATGTGTGTGTCGACTCAAGCAGTTACAGAGGGAGACATTTTTAGTTTTTGAAGACTGTCTTGCTAAATTAAGAAAAATATGTAGTTTCACAAAATGTAAATGCTCCAGTAAAGTGCAGTAGCACATTCATTTTGCTGCTTTCCACTGCAATTCATGTTATGAATTAATGTAAAAGTTATTATAATGATGAAACCAATGGTAAAAAAGAGCTTTACATAAAAATAATAATACCAGCTAAATTAAATATTAGTTGAATATAAAAAAAAAGTTTTAAGAAGCGATTTAAAAGAATACAGTGATTTGATGAGTCCTGAGTATTTAAAATAAATGATCCGTGACTGAACGCTGAATAAGAGACACATTGAAGTTCATCAAAACTTTAAAATGCTGGTGTGATATTAAGAAACTACAAGATCTGGCGTGCTCGACCCCGTGTCTGAGAAGTATATAGGGTGTCCAACCAAAAAGTCACAAACACTAAAGAAGACAGTTTGTGATATTACGAAATGATTGGGTTTTTTTTTTTATAGCAACAAATGGCATTTAAATACCTGTAAGTGCACAAATCCAGTAGTTTTCTGTAAAGTGAACGATGTTTTTTCTAGTACGACACTGAGCAGATGTGTTAGTGAGAATGGTGAGCGGCGGGGAAACTGAAAGGGATGTTGTCTTGCATTCTCACAGTCTGTTAATCTGGCACTTGATGCACATTTTGGTTCATAATTAGGAGACACACACACACACATATGTCGCTGCTGCTCAGTGTAAACAGATTTAACCCAAAATACAGAGATAATGTTGATAATGTGTTTCCATTTAAGACGGCCGGTCGGGAGTAGCTCTGTAGCTGCTGTGGGGAGTGTGTGTCTGATTATCTTGCAGACAACCAGGAATTCAAACAGGCAGGCGTCCAGTCTTCAGTCTGACTCCGAAGCCTCCGAGCTACTGCTTTCCTGGACCGGTTTCCAGAGGAGAGAAGGCAGGCCGGCCGTCTGCCAAACACGCTACCAAAACGGACCAATTTGCATTTTGCTGATGCTCTTACTGAAAATATCTTGACAGGGAGCGAGGAAGAAGGGGTCGAGTGTTTTTACTCAAGGGCTTTTTTCTTTCTTTTTTTTTTACTTGACCTTTCACTTACGAGACAGTCTGTTTACAGCCGCCCACGATACTGCTGATTCAGGCATGTATGGATTTCGCAGTCTTTAATTCTGACCGTCTCTTCCTCTCACATTCAAATGATGGATATGATGCTGACAGAGGAGGGAAACGTAACTGTGTCTGCTGAAGTTTGCTCTCGTGTCTGTGTTTGCTCAGTAAAGCAAACGACGGGATGAAGTCTGCATGTAAAACTAGTTTTCTTCCGTCGGCTTGTGTCACAACTGAGAGGCGGAAAGAGCTCAGGAAGACGCTTCATAAGACTTCATACACATCTGGACATATTTCAAAACTCTATTCTCATTATCTGTTAAATTCAACCAGCTCTTATGATCCTTGTTTACTGGATATTAAATATATTGATGACTAAAAGCTGAGCTCTCGTCTGTCCAGAAGGGATTTGTAGGTGTCATATCAATGAATTTTAAGAGGATTGAGGTTTTCTACATGAAAAATATTCAACAAAATCATATATTACTACTATTAAGATCCTTTACTTAAGTAAAAGTGAAAAGTATTGACAGGTCAATTTACCTACATCCTCATTTTGCAGAAAAAACGACACCACTTACATCAATCCACAAATAAGGACATGTGAGTCAGGTCGTAATAACAATTGTTATTCTTCGCTTCCTGCAGTACCGGTAACACCTGTGTGCCAAGGCTATGTGGAGGCGTCGCTGAGTCAGCCATGACGTCACCAGCATCAGACTCTTGCTGTGTCTCAGATGCTCTCAGTTCAACGCATGGATAGAGGTTGTGACTCAAATGCAGTGGAGACTAACTCCCTGAAAACCTCATTTAACCTCATGTGCAATAATCGTCTTTTTTGTTTTTAAGTGAAAGCAAAAAGATCTCAATGTTACTGTGATATGAATTCATTAATTGGACTGATTTCATTGGCAAGTTCTCATTAAAATGAGGATGCTTTTGTGAGAGGAACAAGTCATATGTCACAGTGTGGATAGGCACTGTGTGTGTGTGTGTGTGTGTGTGTGTGTGTGTGTGTGTGTGTGTGTCCGTGTCCTCACTGCGTCACCATGTGTGATCGTTCAGCAGCCAGCTGAGTTTAATCTCCCTCTTCTTGTTCACAGCCACATTTTGCATCTTTGTGTTGACATTCGACTTGTGTTTCGGTCGCTGCTCATTCCATCAGTTGCATCCGTACTTGGACGCCTCAGTTCTGCAGCGCCCCCCCCCCCCCCCCCCCCCCCGCTGGTGCACAGTATAAATGACTGAACAAAGCTTCAGTGGGTTTTGATTTCATTTTTATGCAGCTGGAGCAACTTAAACAACTGTCTCATCACTCTGAGCTTCACCTCTTCCTCAACTAAAGCCACATAGAGAAGTCTTGATAAAGTCACACATGAACTTGTGTGCACACTAAGTGTTTGTGTGTGTGTGTGTGTGTGTGTGTGTGTGTGTGTGTGTGTGTGTGTGTGTGTGTGTGTGTGTGTGTGTGTGTGTGTGTGTGTGTGTGCACGCACATATATTTCCCAGAATGTTTCATAATTAACATGGCTGCTCCCTCCGGCCTCTCACATCTGCACTGAATCTGCCACTACTGATGAGCTTTACACTTTACGGCTCAACCGTTCCCTGTGACTCTCTGTTAGTCTCTCTGGATTTTGTCAGTCAATCCCTCCACTCCCTCCAGTTTTACCTCCTTTTGACAGTCCCACACACACACACACACACACACACACACACACACACACACACACACACACACACCCCAGCAGTTCAAGGGACAGAAAAGCCGACCGTTCAAATACGACAGCTACTGGATGCATGGCAATAACCGGTCCTGAGAGATCCAACCTGAAAGGGACCTGAGGAAAGCCAGAACACTGACTTAAACAGAAGAGAGTTGAACCCGGTTCAGACTCAACGGAGCAGCAGTAGCCTCACACATCCGTCACTCATTACTGTTAGGGCAAAATAGAACGAATACTTCTCCCAACATGAAATGTTCCACCGTGAAACACTGCTCAGGCTGGATGAAGCAGGGGAAATGAAATTGTAAATTCAGTCTGATCATCGAGCTTTGATGCGTCACCCTTTAATAAGCAGCGGCGTTCAAAGATCAACTACGTGTCATTTTTCCTGCACGTCAGACTTGACACTGATTAGAAAATAAAAAAGAAACTGATGATTATGACTCACAGTCTGATCAGACTTAATAAGCACTTTGATCCTCTCTGGTATAAAATGAGACAGACTCGAGACCCACAGCAATAAGAAGGGACTCTGCCTGGATCCAGTTCGACAGAATATAGTTTGGACCTGACCACCCCGGGGTTTTATATTGGAACCAAAACAACTAAATTACCACTCATCTATAACTCATCATGCGTTATTAGAGACAGGTGTAGACTATAGCGGAAACCTGGACTCAAATAAAATGGAAGAGGATAAATATAGTAGACTATTCACATGGGGATGTGATAGTAGTATTAGTGATGATTGCTGATGTTTTCAGAAATGGCGGAGGCCATGGAAGTTTATTTTTCGTTGGATGATAAGTTAATATATTGTCATTTTAGGCGTAAATAGTTTTCCTTCTTAATTTTATAATATGTCTGAAGAAAATGTTTTATACACAACGGCCTCATCTTTTCCCTCTGTTAATGCATTTCCTGCATTACGTTGCCCGACTGCTAGCTTGCTAAATTGTTAGCCTCTGTGGTTTTCTAGATGCCGCCCAAATAGCCGTTGCCTAGCACCAGTGCTTTCAGGACATACCACCTTAAACCCAAAGCATGTCGTGTACGTGTCTTGTAACCACGAGCTTGTGAGTTCCATCTGAAGGCGGCATTAGTAAATAGAGAATGAACGCTAGCGCTTATTTTCTTTTTGCTCCACCAGTCGTTGCTTCAATGTGAGTAAATAGTAAAAAAGTAAACAGCTTCAGTGTTAACACACACTCTGTAGGGGTAACAGTGCCACTACAATCCCACTGTGTTTTTACATGCTCATTGCTCATGAAGGATTCAATTTGCAGGTTTTCAGCGACTGTGAATCACTGAATGCATCTAACTGTGTGTGTGCGTGTGTGTGTGTGTGTGTGTGTGTGTGTGTGTGTGTGTGTGTGTGTGTGTGTGTGCGTGCGTCTTAAATCCTTCAGCAGATACAGCGCCGCAGGTGCTTGGTCTTTGTAGAGGAGCCTGTTGCTATAGCGATGGCTCCATAGTTACAGTCTATGAGCCTGTGGCACCCTGCACTCTGTCAGGCAGGTAGGTGCATGAGGCCACTGGCTCAGTAATGACTGTAGATGCTTTGCAGCCGTGACCCTAACACCTGCAGCATCATGTTTTGTTGCTTGGTAACAGCTTGTGTCCAGGTTTGTTTCCTGTCAGAGTTGACATTTACAAAACCTGCAGTTGGACAAAAAAAAAATTGGACCTATTTAAAATTAACATTTCAGCAGTGAGTTAGCCAATAATGTACTCAATCTAGTTTAAAAAAGATTTTATCTCAAGAAATTATAGGAATGGAAATCCAATCTACACTCTCACTGCATCCTATTTCAAAATTTAAATGGCAGGAAAATTAAACTGTTCCTCAACCGGCTGAGGTCAGTCAAGGTAGTGCCTTCTGCTTTGGGAACCACAGTATAATATGTGCTACTGCATGTACATATCATTTCTAACCTTCTCACTAGCCTGAGCTGTTTGTTGTAGCTGTGTTTTGTGTGACAAAAATGTATTAGCTAGGCAGCTAGCTAGTATTAGCTAGCTAGTATTAGCTAGCTAGCTAATACTAGCTAGTATTAGCTAGTATTAGCTAGTATTAGCTAGGCAGGTAGGAAGTGTCAACTGTCATATTTGAAAACTATTTAAGGTGTAATGTCTAGTTTAACAGGCTGTTAGCTGAACAACTCAAACCACTGACACACATAAGTCACATCCTCTTATTTAAGTTGTTTGCTTTGCAAAGTTTGTTTCGGTGATTATCTCCATTGCTAACAAGACACAAGATGTAAATACGGCAGTTGTAGAGCTGCTGTAACTTCTGACACAAGCTAGCAGTTTTTCCCTGCGTCCCAGTCTCTGTCTTTTAAATCCCTTGAAAAAAATAATCCCAATTTGGGAACATTCGCCCATTATTACAAAATGATAATCCTTGTAGTCACAAGAGTCAAATTGAAATGGTCTAAATATATTTGTAGCAGTTCCATAACTGTTCCTGCTGTGACTGCCTTTTTTTTTTTTTAATTAGCTGAACTGATTGTTTGTTGAACACATTGTCTGTGTTCATTTTTTATTTTGATGTGCCACTTTATGGACATTTGTGTGATTCGTTTTTTTGCCAAGCTGCAGATAATGTGGCAGTTACAAATTCCCAGTGTCTTTCTCCTCTGCTTGGCTGCCTCTAATTATGTTCTGCATGACATGATGTAATCACAACATAAGGTGAACTAACCGAACACACGTGAGCCAGAGTAAATTGATAAAAAAAGGACAATAGATTATTTAATACAGCACTGAACATATGTAGCACACACCTGCACAAAGAGCTGACTCTGACATTCTGACTGTTTCAATATGTCGACATTGCAAACAGCTGATTTTCTACTTTGCAGGTTGTGTGTGGCCATGCATGTTTTCATAGATGACATTTCACTGCTGTGTGTGCATGCATGCTTATGAGGGTATAAACGTTGCCTCTGAGTGTGTGTGTGTGTGTGTGTGTGTGTGTGTGTGTGTGCACGTATAACACAGTCTCAATGCATCCACATTGAATTGTGATGGCTGTTTGCCCTGAGGAAAAGGAAATCAGAAAAGAGATCTCAAAAGTGTTTAATTTATTTCTCCTAGACAACTATGAGATCTGAGAGAAAGCAGAATTAGACTAAAGCTCGATTCTCCCGTCTTCCAGTTTCTCCTCCAGGAGAAAAAGACTCTGATCTGAAAATCTGAAATTGCTCTCCTTTTAAGTTTCAAATGCGATCTCATCAAGCTCTGAAATAATTCTCTGATTTTTCTCAACTTTTGCGACTCTTTCTGATCCCAGGCAGAGAAATCAGAGAAATCTCTCTCTATGAACTCAGTCTATTCTCATCGCAGCCTTTAGTTTCACAAATTCATACATCTCACACTGAGCTCAGACCGAGATAACAAAGATCTCTCTGCAAACACTCACTGAATTCTCCTTCAGACTTAATGTTTTAATCTCAATCCCGCATGTACAGTTGAAGTCAGAAAACACAAAGTTAAAACTCATTTTTAACCACTCCACAGATTTCTTGTTATCTATAGTTTTGGCACGTCTGTAAGGGTTTCTATTTTGTGCATGACACAAGTCATTTTTTCCACCAGTTTCTTTCTGTTTGAGGGACGGGTGTACTTTACAAAATACGTGGCAACATGAGGAAGGAAAACTATGTGGATATTTTTGAAGGAACATTTCAAAACATGATCAAGGAAGTTAAAGCTTGGTCGCAAATGGTTCTTTCAAATGGACGATCACTCCAATCATGCTTTCAAAGTTGTGGCAAAATGCACAAAGCCCTGAGTTCAATCCAATAGAAAATCTGTGCAAAATTGAAAAGGCAATTGCAAGCAAGGAGGCCTACAACCCTGACTCAGTTCAGCAGGTCTGTCAGGAGGAATGGGCCAAAATTCAGCAACTTATTGTGAGGAGCTTGTGGAAGGCGACCTGAGACGTTTGACCCCAGCTCCCCATGTTCCCTCTGTCATTTCACCTTTGTTCCTCAGTGCGTTGAGTGAGTTTATTTCATTGTATTTCCTCAAGTCATGTTTATTTTAAGTAGTACATCTAACCTCCTTGGTTTGTTCTCACACGATTATATATTTAGTAGTGAGAATGTATTGATTGTCCCGTTTGGCTGTTTATTCTGAACATAAACAGACACTAGAACCAAAAGCAGATTTGAAACAGGATTTAATTGTACACATCTCTTTTTTCTTTTCTTTTAATTATATTCTTAAACTGCATTCATGGTGGTCTTAATAAGGTCCTAAAAACTCCATTGGGCACAATGCTGTTACTGTTTGTAAGAGTTAATTTGTAATGTGTGCTTTCTTTTATTCTTGCAGCTCACATCATGCGCTGAGGTGCAGTGGATGGATCGGCATCGGTTGAGAAAACCTCAAGTTCTGTTAGTAAGTTATATGATAAGTTTATCGCACCACAGTGACTCACTATCACCTCTTGATGAGACGGACAGTTCAGGACATCTAGCAGCAGTTACACAGTGAACCTTTTTAAGGCATCTGCAGTCACTTGTTTCTGTCCCATTAACCCCATCACCATTCTGTTCAAATGAATGCATTTTATTAAGCGTTACTGTATATTGGGTAAACTTTGAATAAAGGGCTGATTTGTTTTAGCATTTCTAAGTGTCCTTGATTTTTTGTTTTAATTCATATTTATGTGTTAGGTGAACCTGGATGAAACTAATGCAGTATAATGGAACAGGCCTGTAATAAATCCTCCTTCATGAGAATTATAATGTTCAGTATTTACTGAATCTGTTTGAGAAGTGTTGGTTTATTTTTATGGTCATTGTGGCAGCTGTAATTGTAATTGTGGTAATGTTTAAGTGTACTGGGATATACTGAGAACTGTTCCTAATATTTTGTCATATCTAATTCCTATAAAGGGATGGACAAAATATTAGGAACACCTCTCAGTATAGTGTTAGTTTATATATAGCAGCTCTAGTGTCGCTCAGTTTCATTTACAAAGGAGAATAAAAGGAGCCATTAAAAACACAGAATCAAGTTCAGCAGGGTTTCTCCTCAAGTCTCAAGTACGACTCCTGTTACTAACTGTCATGTCTCACCTTTTATCCTTGTCAATTTTAGGAGAAACATGTAAGAAGCATGAGACAAAATAGAAACTAAAATGAGGCTGAAAAAAGAATCTCAATTTTGTCTCCTGAGCTGTAGAAGAGGAAGATTTGAGCCGTACAATTTTGCTCTGGGTGTGTGTGTGTACAATCATTCTAGCGTTAATACGCGTATGTGTCAATAAGTATGTAAGTGTGTGTCGGTGTGTGCGAGTGCGTGTCATAAAAAATGGAGAAGGCTAAAGTAGGCCAGCGGTTCACAACACCACAGGGGCTTGTGGGCTGAAGGAGCCACACAAAGACACCTCCCTTCCCTCCCACTCTGCCCTCCTCTTTGTCTGCATCCCCTCCTCTCCTGCCTCCTTCTTCCCTTCCTCATGTCTCCTTTCCTCTCTCCTTCCCTCCTCTTAAGCATCCTGTCCTGGATTGCACGACTCTGCTGTATTACTCAGGGTGGCTGTTGGTGGTTTGATCCCGGGCTCCGTCTGTCTTCATGTCAGAGTGTCCCTAAGCAAGACATTGGACTCGATACTGAACCTTAAAAAGCACCTTCTGTCTGTGTGTGTGTGTGTGTGTGTGTGTGTGTGTGTGTGCGCTCACTCCATACTGTTGTAGACTAATTAAAAAATGGAGCCAACACATAAGTGCCAAAAACTGCAGTCCCTGAACGGCCACTTGAGGCTGGCTCCAAAAGTTAGTCAATCCCCTTTATAGCTAATTTTCCCCGTCTGCACAGGACTGAATTTCCATATAACTCACTCGTTAAAATTTTTATTAAGGCTTAAAGTTGTGCATGATTGAGGGCGTGGCTGCTTTGAGTGGCAGGTGGGTGCTGTCACAGTTGGCTAGCCGCTAGCTGTCTGCTAGGTGACAACTAACTAGCTAATTCGAGTCACTGAACGTGACCTCTCAACCATATCTGTGGTGTTGGTCTATCTGTGGGAGAATTTTCATGTAAATATTGGACAAATAATATTTCATCTTGTGCGGCTAAGTGACTAAAAAGGTGAGGAGGTCTGTGCTTCTGTATTTTGAAGTGAGTGAAATCATAGTGTCATTTTACTTAGCACTAATTAGCCAGTATCTGTGTCTATGCTAACGATATCTGGCTTGTTAGCTTTGCTCGTTAAGTAGCCAGCAAATGAATAAGCCTTCGGTTAGCCTTCGAGCAAAACACCTAGACATCATTAGCCAGCTGCGCTAACAATGCTAACAGGAGCATATGCTTGCCACAGTTATTAAACGTCCCAACTCTTTGCCTATTTTTGGATTAGCTGGGAGTTAGGTGAAGTCAGACACTGCCAAGATGGCGACGGTGGAGCAGCCCATGCTGAGCTTCAAAACTGCTCTTCAGAAACCTACAGGTGACGTCCCGGAGCCTACGTCCTTCTTTATATACAGTTTATGATTGTAGATTATACTTTAATTTATTATTATTTTTATTTTATTTTATTTTATTTTATTTTTTTTTACCCATATTGAGATTCGTACACAAAGTGCTAGAGTGTTTCTTCCTCTTGCTTTAAAGGGCATGTAATGTATTATACCATGGTGTAAAACAGGCAGTGCATTAAAACATAAACACGTTAAACACAAACCTGATCAGTGCTGTGTCTCACATGACTCACTTTAACTTTCCTGTGAGTCCAGTAACTGACAAAAAGCCTTAACCGTGTCCAACAAAAAAATGTGTTCTTGATTGCAACTGATCATAATAATGTCATCATCCTCCACATATCACATACAGGACAATATCAGTTGCGCATAAAATTACATCTCTCAATTTTAATGACTCTCCCGTATAAATGTCAGAACTGTTCTCGGTGTATCGACACGGACAAATGTGAATAACTAACACTGAGAGTTATGGCTGATTTTCCACAGAACAGAAAACACATGGATCTGACTGAAATGTACAGCAGGGTCCAAAAGTCTGAAACCAGTTTATATTTTTTTGTTTTATGTTGTTTGTTTTTATGACTTTGTAGAGAATACTTTCCAGTAAAGTGTGTTTGTTCAATGATAGGGCAGTTACATATGTAAAATAAAAATAAAAAAGGCCTTTATGTTCTTTAACACTGTATGTACAGTAGATGTAGATGTGGATTTCACTTCCTGTTGAATATAAGAAAACCAAAAACAACAGGTTGCTGCAGACAGCATGTCATTTTGCAAACAGCAACATTTCAAACATCTATATGTTTATTATTATTCTTTAATTCTAAACTACTGAACAATAGAGAGAATAAAAGAACGTCGCATCATAATAGAATTTAGAATTTAGAAGTAGAACTGCAGGATAGAAAAAGAGACGCAGTTCATTTCAACTGGCTTCACATCGTGTGAAAAACCAGCAAGAGGATCAACTTCAACATTTCAACTACAAGAAGATCTTTTGTTTAGAATATATATACAGATGTAAAAACATCTCAACAATCGAGTGACAACATGGTAAGTAGATTAAATTGGTTTGTTTCAGTGCAAATCAGTCCCAAATACAAGGAAGCTGAACTGGTTGCAATGTAAAATAATATAGTTTAGTTCCATTTTAATCATGTGAGTCAACATTTACTATATTTAAGGAACAGTGAGCAGAGATAAGTCGAGGTAGTTGCACTGTATCGTGACAACCAAAGTTTATAATGTAAGTTTTACAGTATGTATTTATATAGTCAGCTGAAAAACAAATTTGCAATGGCTTTTGAACAGATGCTGTATGAAAAGAGATGAGATCAAGGGTCAAAAAAGCAAGACAATTAGATTTATCAATTTGAAATCAGTGGGAGTAAAAATGTTGTGTTCACGTGAAATTTTCAATCAGCAATCGTTAGTTCTCAGTTACAAATTAAAGTCACTCATTCAAAATTTTACTCAGCATCAACTTAAAGTACCAAAGAATTAGCCCATTTTGGAATAATGTATATTCAAGTATTGATTAATTTTAATTTTAAAACTGGTAAAGGTGAAGCTAATTTGAATTACTTATCACACTGTTAGCTGGTGACGTTCTCCCTGGAGCTCATTAACGTCTTATCTTCAACTATAACAACACACATCATCCTTCATCTGTTGATTGCATTTTGTATCATTAATGTGAATCTGTAAAGTAACTCATAACTAAACTTACAAAGTAAATATAGTAAAAAAAAAATACAATATGTGCCTTTAAATTGTGGTACAGTAGAAGAGTGAAGTAGCACAAAATGGAAATATTCAGGTACAAGAAACTTACTATTTCTACTCCTAACCTATTATTTGATTCACGCTCCATAAAAGATCTTGACAAATCAAATCCTTTATATAAACTCTTTGTTGTAAAGATGTGTACAATTGCTGGTGTCCTATTGTATGAGACAAAGTGTGACTTAATGTTGCGCCTTTCTTTCCCGCTCTCCTGTAGACGACAAATTATCGGGATCAACATCATTTTCCTTCATCTGAAGAAGAGAAGAGAAGCTCGTCAGTCTCCTCTTCTTCAAGTGATGAGTCCCAGGCCTTCCTGTGTGTCCTCTCCTCCCCCTCCTCTGACTACTTGGTGCAGTCTATTGTGGGAGAGGGCGTGTTTGGAAAAGTGGCCAAGTGTGTTAAGACAGCCACCAAGGAAACAGTGGCTGTGAAGATAATCAAGGACAGCAGCTTCACACCTGAGGTGCAGTGCGAGGTAGGTTACCAGTTAATGTGTGTTAGAGTTTAATTGGCACAAAGCTTCGACAGAACTTTACACTGTGTTCACTTCAAGTCTAACATCTCACATGTTCCCCAGCTGACCATCCTTGAAGAACTGAGGGCTTTTGATTCAGACAGATTCAACTTTGTCAGATACAACGATGCTTTTTTTGACGGACAGAACATTTGTCTCGAGTTTGAAATGCTGGACAAAAGTCTGAGTGATTTCCTGGAGGAGAGACCTTCCTATTGTCTCTCTGTGAAGGAGATTCGCCCAATCCTGCATCAGGTAGGTGCCACACACCTGAGCTGTACCACTACAGGCTAATGTGAAGGGCGTACAGGAACTGTTGCACGTGTCACACATGCAGTGTATGCATAAGGTTTACGACACAAAATCCTTAATCATTTTTAAAACAATGGGGCTTTCTGTTTCTAGGCAGCAACTGTTTATGTTGTCAGCTAAAATGACAACTGTCACCAGCAGATTTTATCAGCTGTAGCTCGCTATTGATCAAGCTAACAAAAGCTGCAAGCACTGGTTGAATATACCAC
This sequence comes from Seriola aureovittata, assembly GCF_021018895.1. Lineage (NCBI taxonomy): Eukaryota > Metazoa > Chordata > Actinopteri > Carangiformes > Carangidae > Seriola > Seriola aureovittata. The sequence goes on from NC_079370.1 coordinate 2,999,017, forward strand.
CTCCAACTGACTTTTTTATGTCACCAGCTGATGATAGTAGTTACTGGTCGTAACTACAGCTCTATGAGTAACTGCAAGCCCAGCTGGGTGACACATGCACTGCGGTCCTATGAGGAAGTCACTATTATTTTGTGTAGTGGGTTGACAAACATCCTTACTATCGTATTGGACTGAACAGCAGCTGACCCTCTACTGATTTATTCATGACTTCAGATGGCCACTGCACTGCAGCTCCTGAGGAGCCAAGGAATTGTGCACGCGGATCTCAAGCTAGACAACATCATGTTGGTGGACCATGTAAACCAGCCGCTCAAGATTAAAATCATTGACTTTGGCTGGGCCCGTTATGTGTCACAGACAGCCAGGGGCTCATACCTACAGCCACGCTACTACAGGTAAGTAACTGACAACAAGACAGAGTTCTGCTTTAAAGATTTTACAACCAAAACTGCCAAATATATCTTTAGAAATAATCTGATGCTAATTAATGTCCTCTTTTAAGGTCTCCAGAGGTCATCGTGGGGCTTCCCTTCACAGAAGCCATAGACATGTGGTCACTGGGCTGCATTGCTGCAGAGCTGTACTTGGGCCACGTACTGTACCCTGGAAGTTGCGAATACGATATGGTCAGTATTTCAATTTAAGTATATTAAAAATATTTTTGAGGGTTGAAAAAGCTTAGAAATAAATAATATAAGTAGAATAACCTCATAGAGCATTCACCACACAGCAAGATTGAGTTTCTACTGCATCATGGTTTGAATCCAGCCCAGCAATCTCTACTGTCTCTATTAAATAAAGCAGAAATGCCAAATAAAAATTGATTTAAAAAATGCTCATAATTTAAATTAATTTTGCATTAAAACAATATTTTAAAGGAGTAGTTCAGCGTTTGGCAAAATATGCTTATTCGCTAAATGAGAAGATTCTGCAAGTTAAAACTAGAGATTATCTTAGTTTAGCTTAGCATAAAGCCTGAAAGCATTGGGAAAACGGCTAACCTCACTTACCTGACAAAGTTGCAGGACATAAAATTGTTGTTTTTACAAAATGCTAACTAATTAGCATATTGCATCTCAGGCAGGAAATTAAAAACAACAATATGTGGTCTTAGTGGTAGAACTATTTCTGGGTAAGAGATCTAGGCTAGTTGTTTTCTCCAACTTCCTGTCTTTATGCTAAGCTAAGCTAACTGCCTCCTTGCTCTAGCTCCATACTTAACTCACATACATGAGAGCCGTGTCAATTCTCATCCTACAATTTACTTTCGCGATTTTCTTAAGCGACACTATGGTACAGAAAAATCTTAATATCTTTCATATGTACCAAGTGTAACTGACTTTGTGAGTGTGTTGTGTGTTGCAGTTACGACACATTGTGCAGACTCAGGGTCAGCTACCGCAGCAACTTCTCAACGACGGAGTCAAAACCAGGAGGTTTTTCCAGAGGAACAGATGCCGCAGACGTCAGTGGAGATTAATGGTACGAACACTCAGTGACTTTCTTTTTTATCTTTGTCCCTCCATTAGTCTGTCTCTTTCATCTTGTGTTTGGGACACATTAGCTAAATCAGATATTATCTCTCTTTAGACCCCGTTCGAATATGGAGAAACCACCCTGACAGAGAACTACTTCAACTCCCTGGACGACCTGGAGAACGTGAGATTTTCAGCTTAAAAAATGAAAAATATTTGGTGTAGAGATTTCCTTGAGACGGTGAGATTTTAACGACCTTTGTGGTTTTATCTGCTTCAGGTCAGACCACCCTGTCATCTCGCAGATGAAGACACCATGGCAGAAATCAAGGACCAGAAGAGCTTTGTGGATTTGCTGAAGGAGATGCTTCATCTGGACCTCAATGAACGGATAACACCCAGCCAGCTTACTGAGGACCCATTCATCACCATGAGCGACCTCGCCGAGAGCTACCCCAACAGCTTCTAGTAAGTCCGCGTTAAGGTGCTGTGTGTAGAATCTCTGATGGTGTGGATGGATGTAGTTGCTGAAGTCAATGATTCCTTTTCTTCCAGCGTGAAATCGTGCTGTGAAGTGATGGAGGTGTGTCGGGATCAGGGTCTGAGATCCGAAAACAGGGTCTCTGAGGTTCAGTCGGTCCAGCAGCCGTGGCTGAACCCTCAGGCCTCCACCAGCGGCGCCGGCCTGGACCGCCACAACGTCCCCAGCCAGGTCGCTCCTGCTTGGCACAGCAACCAAGAACATCCCCTCATACTGAGGATCTCATCGGCCGTCTCCAGCCACCTCGCCATCCGTGAATGTCAGACTCCACCACAACCACAGCATCCCGGCTTCTTCACTCACAAGGAAAGGACATCGCCAGACGAGAGGGACACTTCTGAAGCCTCACAGAGTGATGAAAGGTAGGTCTCTTTCAACTATGCTCTCCTGATTCTATTATACTTAAATACTATGAGATACTTTACTGCTAAAACCGAAAAGGTTCAAAAAGTGCTTGATCTACACAGGAGCCCAGAAAGCGTCCCGCCAGAGAGTAAGAGGATGGAGGGGAACATGGATTTCATTGAGACACACACAGGTAGGTGGGCTAACATTCAGCAACACACCCTGGCTTTAAATTCATTAAGGGATAGATGATAGATAATAATAGAAGATAATAATTTTCAAACCAATTTAATATCATGGAGTCAAATTGCTAACAACTGTCATTTAGTAGCGTAACTATTTTACTAGGGTGACTAATTATCTAAAACATGAAATATTTTCTGTACCACGTGATCAGAGATTATAGTGAGTGGCAGTAAAGCGAGACCTGATTAGACCGAGTATAATTTGGAGACCCCTAGACTTTACCATTATCACAGTCATTCATGTTAAAACTCAGATTCTGACTAGTAATATCTGAAATTACCTTTAATATCCATCACTTTGTTTATAAAATATCATCATGTTTTTCCTTTTTTCTTTTAGACCTACTTCAAGATTCATCCGAAGCTTCATCGAGGACGGCCAAAGATAAGACTGTGACGAAAAGGACAACAGTTACTTTCATAAAGAGGAAGATGAAGAGGAGCCTGTGTCACGGACAGGATCCTTGTGAAGGCCCATGCGACACAGATGCAGTTAAACCAACAAGGAAAAGGACGTGGGACACTTTTATTGCTGCACACAGCGGGGACAGGTAGCTCTTCTGTAACTCCTCTCTGCCGATTAACTTCCTGTTTTTAGATTGAAGTGATTCAAACAACATTTCGTTTACGCAGAAGTCCGGACAGCGCATCGCCAGAGAGGAAGAGGAGGAAGATGAACCCAGGTTGTGTGCAGTTACGCCAAAAAAACCAACACACTTCAGAACGCAACAGCCCGATACAAACAAGTCAACGCTAACTCTTATTTTGTTTGTGGTTAGTTTCACATTAAACTCACCATTTTGTTCAGTAGTTGCACAGTTTCTACTTTGGCTTACCTTCTGCATCCTGCCAATAAAATGGAAGCGACCGGTTAGTGGCTGAAATTATAAGACCAACAACGGTCTGTTTAAGTAAAGAGGAGACTGTAATGTATGCGATCACATGTGAACCAGCTAATTTAAGCTGCTGATCACTTATATTGTTCTTGTGTTGACAGTTTTGTATGTTTACGGTGCCTGTGTCACATGAATATAGTGATAAACCGTGGAAAACTTGCACGTAAACAGGAATTATTCAATACAAGCTATAATCAGTCTTTGCTGTAAATAACTAATGTTTGATTTTACACATATCTGTTGCGACAGCCTGCCGTTTATTTTAAATCAATAGAGTGGAAGATATCATTATGTCTGATGTGAAATGAAGAGGCGGTGAGTTGTTGGTGCGATAACTTCCTGTTATAACGCTGGAATAGCAGGAAGATAAAAGTCAGAATCTAACCTCTATGAGGTGATGTCATCAGTATTATTTAACTTTGTCAACATTATAAATTCATGTTTTATTTTTTTTTTCTGTTCAGAGTTGATTCAAAACTCCAACGAGGCTGCAACTGAGGCGACATCCAGCACGGCCAGAGCTGAGCCTCAGAGGAAAAGGACCTGGGCCACGTTTAAAGCTTCATACATCGGGATTAGGTCCGTGTTATTTAACTCCCCTGTACTGATTACATTTTACTGATAAAGGTCAAGAGATTCAAACAGCATTTGGTTTGGTTCACGCAGACGTCAAGACACCGGCTCACCGGAGAGGAAGAAGAGGAAGAAGAGGAAGAAGAACCTGGAGACACAAACAGGTGAGCACATCTTTGAGTGCTATTCAATGTGTGTACTTTGGTAAAACTCTGTGAACCTACGTTGTATTATGTGATGTCTTACAAATGTTAGATGTGAACTGCATTGTTTTCCCTCACTGCCACAGAGACGCTCCGCAACTCTAAACAGTTTCCATGCAGCGAGTCAGAAGTCGACGACAAGTAAGTGTTGTGTCACATCCCTGTTCTGTTTAGATTCTGTCGTTAATGTAGGATTCAAGAGATTCAAACAACATCTGATCTGTGCAGAACACAAGTCTGCTCGTCTCCAGAGATAAAAACAGGAAGGAAGGGGGCGAAGCTTGGATGGGCTGAGGACTCGCAGAGGTAGGATCTCCATGCCAACACACACAGATGAGATCAATTACTTATTTATTTTTCAGTTTGCCAGAAAAGTTCGATATGAGCATGTGAGGTTCAGCCGCTCCGTCTCTCCATCTGTGAGTACAGGAGTCCACCAGATGCATAAACGCTCAATGTCTGTGAGGTGGCCCAGGCCCGGGCCAAGTCTCTCTGAGGGGAGGGGAGGCCGAAGGTAAAGACTGAGCGAGGTGCAACAGTTGTGTCATGTCCTTGTCGTTTGTCGGCCCGGGCTGCCGATGTGTTTACTAAAAACAGCTGCGGCGGCAAAGCTCGCCGTCTTAAAGCAAATTCTGAATTATAAGCGCAATACTAAATAGTTGGAAGACGTCTCAGAAATGGACACGTGTCTCTTCTGTTTTGACCCTAGGCCATGGATGCAGCAGCACGTCTCCACAATTCAAGGACCGAGTGAGGAATGACCCGATGCCACGGAGCGGGAAGACATTCGGTGGTAAAAATAAGAAAACACACACACTTGAGGGAGGTGTCGTCATCGCTTGGGCTTTAGATTAAAAATTATTTATTATATATGTAATATTATATATAAAATAATGAATATTTTCCAACCTGGGGATTTTTAAACTTAACTTAATCCAACCTGTTGGCAGTGAATGTTGTAGTTATTACTCTTGATATATTTTTGTAAATTTTATTTTATAGATTTTAATATGTATATATTTTATATATTTTATATCTATATTTTATACAATTATAAATTAATTAATTAAAAATTGGATATAAAGAGTTGTCATTTCATTTATTACATTCAATTCAATAGATACACTTCAACAAGGTTGAAAACAGAGCCGACACTGAAGCGTACAATAAATGTGATTTGACATGAACAAACATTAACATGTCCAAAGTGCAGATATATTTCTGCCCCTTTTAGAGCAGTTACACTCGGTCACATCAGGCTTGAGGACAAGCTGAAAACCTGCTGGCTTTATCCGAGTCCACCTTTACGTGATGGTACAGTATTAGACATCAACAAATATTAACATGCTCAAAGATGAGCTGTATTTTCAACTGCAAATATGAGAAGAAGCCAATCGTGAAAATGTCTGGTCAGAGGAGGAGAGAGAGAAGTGTATGTATTATATTGCATATGGAAAACAGGAAATAGATCAGCAGTGTTTGAGTTTTGTGTGTGGGAGACTGTATACTGTATGTAGAGGGAGTGCGGGGTAATATTTTTGGTTGAGACAGAAAGGGGAGGGGCTGATTATGAAGTCGGGGGGGGACAAACAGTTTATTTCTGCTCTGGTTAGCAAACACAGCTGACTCCACCCTCAGAGCCCAGGAATAGAAAGTCAAAAAGAGAGAATAATCAAACAAAAACCAGGAGGAACAGAGGAAGGAATGAAAGAGAATGAGAATGGAGGAATAAAAAGAAGGTAAAAGAAGGAGGGAAAAGTGACTGAGTGGTCATGCACTAGAAATCAAAACTATTGACTGGATGAAAATGGAGTGAGAACTTTGCTGTACTTTATTCTTTATCACCAGGCAGGAGGATGAAAGTCTGACTTCATGAACACGCACAGTAGGATTATGGGTATCACCCCTGACTTCCTTGTATCTGGGTGATGTCTTGTTAAATTGTTTCGGAGATTCGTGGTATTTCTACGGTATTTCACCTCCGTTTTGCACATCCTGCACCTGAAATGCCGATATGACACCTCATATTGGCTTTTGCTGAACTTAGCTCTGAATTGAGTCTCCTATTTCTTACAATGAAGGGAGTAATACACAGCCAGTACGCAGAGGAGGAACCATCACAACACATGATCATGGTTTTATAAGGACACAGCGTCTCACTTCCATATGTGCAGCAAGCGGCGTCCTTATGAATCAAGCTCTCGTTAACACGTATTTGTTAGAGAGTAAACTAATGAGACTCGATACACTGTACGTATAGAGATATAGGTCATAGAATAACCCCAGGTCTGTTGTTACACACTTACAACGTTGACTGTATATGCGTTCGTTCAAAGAAGCTCCAGTTGTTCGGACCGTGAACAATGGAGCAAACGCTGAATTCACACTGGTGAGCAGTTTGATTTATGGGTCACTCTGCTCTGACAATATGGGAGGTTTTTCTGCTGCTTTAGCGTTGCCTCTCACACCTATTTGTTCTTTGTTTTGATGAAGAAATATGGCAGCAAGTGCTAATTACCAAGCAATTAGTGCAAAAATAAGAAAAAGAAATCCAATAAATTACTTCAGAGCTTTCCTCAGATTAAAAACAATGAACCCAACTGTTCACAAAGCACAATTTTGTTACAAAGAATAGCTTGAATAGCTTTTTTTTTTATTCTTTTCACACTTGTAATGAAAAATGATAAAAATTACATTAGTAGACAAGCAATAAATCACAGAAATCTTATTGTTGCTGACGACGAGAGGTCAGACTCCAGCCAAAATCAACGTGGGTTTCCCTGTTTGTTCAACTTTATTGGAAAGGATTTTTTATTTTTATTGCTGGCAAAATGAAAGCAGAGCAACTGGAGGGGATGAGGTGATGAGGGATGTAATAAGTGTTATGACCATCATAATTTATTCCCTCAGTGATACAGTGCCAGGGAAGTATGAGGGGAGGGAGGGGGGGTGTCTTCATGTTTTGGGGGATGAACAAGAGGGATTAAATGGCCCTAATCCGTGTGTTGATGAGCACTGTCCCCAATTTGATATCACTACAGCTTTTGGCCTGAACTGCTGCAACAACAGCATGTGACCCTGAAGCGGACATGATAGCTGTAAGAGGCATTAACCCCAAAAATACTGGGAAACACCAAAGCTGCCACACAGAATTAGGCTGACGTCCGGGTTACTGTGTGTGTGTGTGTGTGTGTGTGTGTGTGTGTGTGTGTGTGTGTGTGTGTGTGTCCAGTGAACATCAAGGTGGCCCTATTACAATAAAAGACCTCAAGCCTCAGTATCAGTTCACATCCTGTTTCCTGTGCGTCTGATGCCAGCAAAGCAGATTCTTGAATATTTGAGCCACATTTACACAAGCGCTTCAGTACGGGAACAAGAAGTCGACTGACATAGAATTGATTGACGATAATTTCAGTGTTTTTTGTTTGTAACTCCCTTTATTGGACAGTGACGGAGCATTTGAGCCCTTGTGGTATAAAGGCTGTAACCATTTAGCTCCCAGGTTGCCCCAATTTTAAAAACCACCTCAGTGTAGTTTTACGTCTCCTCTCTCAGGCTTCTCTCTGGAGCTCTAGTGATAACAAGTCAGTCAGCCAATCAGAAGAGAGGAGGCTCTGAGCCTCTCTTCTGATTGGCTGACTGTTTTCTCAGTGATCCAATAAAAATAAAGCAGATTTCAGGTAAAAACACTCAGAGAAACCAAACCAAGTGTGGATGGTGGGTCAAGGCGGGCGGCTCTTGGGGCATGGCTGAGAGCGCTGTTTCATTGTGACATCACAAAGTTACAGAAGTCCTGACGGCTCGTTTTAAGGGTCAGTTTCTGAATACTTTTACAATATTAATACAGAAACTATATCTGCTTTATGATCAAATAAAGACATGGACATCTACCTTCATACAATACGGGACCTTTAACTCATTAATGAAGCAAAAATACTAGAATTTCTCTGGTTCTAGTTTGTCAGAAATGGAAACTTAGTGACTGTACGTTGAATACCTTGAATATGTTTTGAACTGCTGGTCAGACAAAAGCAATTTGAAGCCTCTCTTTTCACATTTTTACATTTCTTTTAAATATGTTCTAAACTAAATGACTAGCTTTGGTTTAAACTGTTAATCCAGAAGTAGTCTACATGTAGTTTTTGCACTCAGACTTTTTTGTTTTCGTCAATATGAACAGAAAACATTGGATTTCTGTTTTCGGGGGTATTGATGCGACCTACATCAAACCTGGATTATGACTGAGTGGTCTCAACAAGTATTGCATGAAATTTCTTCTTCCACACTGAATGAATCCAACTGACTTTGGTGACCATATGACTTTTCACATGCATCACCAACAGGTCAAAGTTTTCACTCATTCAGCCAAACATCGTAACATCTACATCATAGATTGCCAGAAAATTCAGTGCAGACGTGAAGACTTTTGGTGATCCTCCGCTCCCTTTTCCTTCCGGCTCCACCATGAGGTTCACAGTTCTGGTTTTGAGCGAAACATCTCAACAACCATTATGGGTTGATATTTGGTTCAGACGGCTGCACACTCTGGTCTTGTTGAGTGCTAATAAGTATTGATTGTGAGAGTGGGACAACAGTGGGACAAAATGAGGAAGAGATACCACTTTATTATATTCAGGGGTGATGAAGACACGCAAACAAAATCTGCACAAAATGAAAGTTCATAACAGACGAGGGACGGCTTTTGTTATTGCTCCTCTGTCCAACGTCGCTGTCAGATAATATTGGTATCATACAGCGGAATAGATGCAGCCAGTCATCCAGTAAAATCAGATAAAAGCAGAAATGAACAGGAAGGTTGGTAGTGAGGCCGTTATCTCGTTGTGCTCATAATGAATGAACCAGAGGTTGTTTTGGATCTGTGGCAGACGGAGAGACGGCAGGTGAATTCAAGGGTTTCTGGCAGGATTTTTGGGGGCTGACACACATTTTCATACAGTGTTCCCAAAACATTTTCTCTGCCAGAAAGAGACCATATTTTATATTATTTAAATGGAAGACACCAAACTGTCCCCGTGACCTACTTTACACAATCCACTGAGCACATTTTCTCCTCTGCTAAACATTTGGATTCCTTTTTAAAAAAATAAAAAAACACTGGGAACACTATATATATATATTATATTTATATATTTGGCACTGCTGCTGCTTCCATGTGCACATGTACACACAAACAACCAACTGCAGACACACACACACACACACACACGTATCCATACAAAACATCTCCTGTTGCCCTGCCCCTCTCTCTTCCTTTATGCTTTGTGTGTGTGTGTGTGTGTGTGTGGAAGAATGCCCACGACCCCCACCACCATCATTACCCCCAGGGCCCTTGGGCATTCATCACTGTGTGTACCCCCCCATTTACCCCTAAAACACCCCCCCACCAACACACACACACACACACACACACACACCCTCCTTTCATCCAGACACCCTCCCATGCCCCCCCCCCCCTTCCCCCTTTTGTTTGTGTCTCTGTGTCACACCATTAAACAAAGCTGGTTGTTTTGACGGCATCAAACAACACACTTAATTTTATTTATTTATTTTTTTTACATAATCTCAAACTGCCTGATCCTCTCCGCCGCTCACAGAGAGACGAAGTTAAGCTCCTGCGAAACAGAGCGATCTCCCCCTGGGAAAAACCCCCCAAAAAAACAGAGAAGTGGCCAGAGTGTGTGCTCTCCCATTGAGATCCAACACTTTCAGATGAATAGCACATGACGGAAAGCTTTGAGAACAGAGGGAGGGAGCGAGGGAGGGGAGGGAGGTGAGGAGGAGGAGGAGTGGCAAAGTTTTGGGAAAGAGAGAAGGTGGAAGAGACGGCAGGAAGTGTAGGAGGAAAAAGTTAAAGTCTGAGAGGAGGAGGGATGTGTTCCTAGAAATGGAGGAGGAGGAACAGGGTGAGGGAAAAAGAGGATGGAAGAGGAGAAAAAGATGGAAACATCCTCAAAAAGGTGTCGGCCAAAAGACAAGGACATAGAAATAAGATGAATAAGAAAGGAGGAGGAGGGGGAGGAGGAATGTATTTAAAGGAGAGAGGACAAAAAGTCTGAGGAGGAGAAAGAGGTGGAATAATAAAAACAGGAAAATGTTTTAGGAAAAAGGATGGAGAGAGGAGGAGGAGGCAAGAAACGTCTTGAGAATGAGGAGGTGGGAGGAGGAATATCTTAGTGGGAAGCAAAGTAAGGATGGAGGGAGCAGGAGGAAAGCTGCAGGGGAGAGGATAAAAGTTTCTACGGGGAAAGGAGGTAAAAGGCAAAGTTTTGGGAGATGAAGATAAAAGTATAAGGAGGAAGAGGAGGAGAAACTTCTCTGGGAAAGGGGGAAGGGGACAGAAAGGAAAGGGAAGGGTGGAGAGAAGAGGAGGAAGAAAAGAAAGGATGGAAGAGGAGAAAGAGGGGAAGAGGAAAAGAGAGTTTAAAAAAGTATTGGAAAGAGTCCAAAGCAGGTGAGGAAGAGAAATGTCTGGGGATGAGGAAAGAAGAGGAAATTATTTTAATTAAAGGAAAGAGAGAGTGGAGGAAAAGGAGGGAAGGATATAAGGAAAAGTTGTGGGGAAAGGTTTGAAAGGAAAAATTGAGGAAGAGTAGAAGATTTCAGGAAAAGGGAAGGAAGGAGGGGGGAAGTAACTTTGGAAAAGGATGAAGGGAGGAGGTAAAGGAGGAACAGTTTGAGGGAAAAGAAATACGATTTGACAAAAGAAGGAGGACAAAAAGTCTGAGGAAGAGAAAGAGGTGGAGGCTTTGATGGATGAACATAGAACATAGAGAGAGGAGGAAGAGGAGGAACGCTTTAGGGAAGGAAAAAGAGGAAACATATTGGGAAAGAGGAAAAGTGGGTTAATAAAGTTTTGGAAGATGAAGAGGAGGAAAAATGTCGGGAAAAAGAAGAGGAAGGAAGACAAAATGTTTGAGGAAGAGAAGGAGGTGGAGGCTTTGAACGACAAAAAAAAGTAGGAAAAGTTTTCGGAAGGATGGAGGGAGGAGGGGGAAGATGTCTTGGGAAAATGGAGGGAAGGAAGGGAGGAGGGATGAAGAGCATGGGGGAGGAGGAGGAGGAAGAGGGGGGCGGGGGCGGGGGCAGGGGGGCATCAACAATCCTTTTTTTCCCCTCCCCAGATGATGAGAAGGAGAAGGCTGCCGAGCGCGCTGCACTCCGCCGTGCGTCCAAGTGCCCAAAGCACCGATCCTCTCCGAGCCAAACCAAGCCAAGCCGAGCCACGGCGTGCGTCTGCGCCCCCCAAACGCAAACCCCCCCTCCTCCCTGCCTCCACCGCCACTACTACTACCACCACCACTACCACCACCACCACCACCACCCCACCCTCGCTTCGCCATCTCCGACCGCTGTTGTAAAGCGATGGAGCCGTAACCAACCTCAGTGTGCTGAAGTGAGCCGAGCGTGTGAAGCCGCGGCGGATACGAGGAGACAGCTGAGACCAGGCGGCTATGGAGGAGAAGCGCAGCGAGGCTGGAGTCTAGTCTGCACGCAAATCTACTGACCCACTCGTCCGGATTACTTTTTGCCACATTTTTTGAACTCTGCTGCCACTGTTAGAAACAGGGACTTTATATATATTTTTTCCCACCCGATCATCTTAGGCTACCACCGCTCGGTGAGGATGCAGGGGAAGGAGGCGAGCTTTTGCACGGGATGCTGGAGACTAACGCTGCTGTCGTGCGTCCTGGCTCTGCACTTGATCCCGCCGGCTGTCCACGGTAAGAAGCTGCCCTTCAGCTGTGCACTTGCATCATGCAAAAGCGTCCACATATTAATGTTTTTTTGCTGCTGCAGCAGCAGCAGCAGCTTGTCCTCTCTGTGGATCCACGGTACCTAAACACACTCCCACAGGGCAGCCAGAAAGGAGGTCAGTGAGGCTCGGATTGTGGGTTAGGAAGCACTCAGCACTCTACTGGTATTAAAAGTCTATTGGTTAAAACAATTAGGAGACATTATTAACACCTTGCTGATCTTGACATTTCCTTGTCAATGCAAATCAAAATAAATTGAATTTTGCAGAATCTGTCATCAAATAAATGTAGGTAATGCACATTTTTTATGCACACTACAGCAAATATCTCCTTGATATCACTCTGCAGGAATAACATAGGAATTACCAAATTTCAAATCTTTTTATTTTGGATGCTCATGTCATGATTAAACCATTGAAGGCTCAGTATTGAACACCATGTCCCTGCAGGGACATTGTAGAGATGCCTTAGGAGGCAAAAAATGGCAAAACCCAAAATTAGGTCACGATAAAGACACAATTAGACAATCTAAATCCTTATGAATATTACAGAGACACCAGAGGGGAGGTAACAATGGGGTCAGCACAAACCCTTTGGACACCAAAGACACATTGAAAGACATGATATTAGGACATTAATTAAAACATTTTGAGATGCCTCATAGGGAGTCTATGTAAGGAGTAATGTTGTAAATGGAGATAATTTAATATATGAATATGCAATAAGGTCACAATCAGCTCAGTGCTCAGAAATTGCAAGTGATTATATAGGATGGGAGGGTTTTAAATATATATATATAATTTGAGGACATGATAGAAGCATCTTAGGAGGCAACTACAGCAACAAACCAGGTCAGTAAATCAAGACTCGGAGCGGTGCGGACTCACTCTGAGACGCTGCAGGAATATTGGAGGAGAAATGATGGAGATTTGTGACAGTGACAGCGTCCAGCCGATGCTGGAAACCGGTCCGGATCCCTGGAGGCGCACTGGCACTACAGCCACACAAAGGCGAGGATTAGGGCTGGAGGGGGGGAGAGAGGGAGGAGGGGGGAGGGAGAGAGGGGGGGGGAGGATGAATAATTCATGAAGGGATCTAAACGGACATTCTGATACACAGAGAGGAGAAAAAAAAACAGTCGAGTAAACATTAAAAAAAAGGACACGGAGTCTCTCTCTCTCTCTCGGTGTCTCTTTGTCTGAGATTCATTGCGCATGGCGGGCTACATTACTGTCAGATTAATAATGCAGGAGCGTGCACGAGATGAAATCGCCCTGGCGTTATAATCTAATATAATCTGGCTGATTCTTTTCATCGCTCTGGCTCAAACTCACCGGCTGTGGTGTGATTACAAACTGGAGTCCAAAAACAATGATGTTTTTGTGATGTTTTTTTTTAAATGTGTGTGTTTTATTTGGAGCTGAAAAACAAATCTCACATCAGTGGAACATCCAAGAGCAGTGATCTCTGTCAGCTGCACATCTGAGCCTCCTGGCCCAGTCATCAGGCTCTGCTCCATTTCCCCTCTGAAATGTAATGGATATTTATGTTGATGTGTTTTATTTTATTTTGATTTTTTTTAAGTGGCAGGTGCATTTCTCCCTCCTCTGCTCTCTAATGCCTCGCAGGAATGTGAGATATGAGCTCATCTAACCAGTTTGAAAGGATCTGTGCAGACGGTGCCATGAGTCCGAATATGAGATAATTGTGAGGAATATTTGGCCTCAGCTCTCTTAAAGGAGAAATTCACACTTTGGGAAATTTGCCAGTTTCCCTCTCTGAGAGTTAAACGAGAAGATCAATACCACCCTCCTGGCTAATATAAAGCTACTGCCAGCGGCGGGGTTATGTTAGCTTAGCACAATAACTGGCTGCAGGGGGAAACAGCCAGTAATACCCGCGCCTCTACAGCTCGCTTAATAACACTTCACATCTGCACTGAAACCAAAGTGTTTGCACCGGTTGCGTTGCATCCTCATGCACACGACAGGTAACTACAAACCTGCACAGTTAATCTCAAAGACTTAAAGATGAGAGTTTGGGAATGCTGGCTTTGTGCTGGACCAGAGTTCAGGGGTCAAACGCCTCTGCATGGTCTTATCTCATGAGCTGCCCTTGAGCAAAACACATCACTGCGATTTTCTTCTACCACTTTCAGCCATAAGTCTGATTTGTTAAAAAATATATGTAATGTTTTATTTTGAAATAAGACAGAATAATGTAAGTTGCTGAACTGGACAACATCTGCAAGGCAACATCTGTAGTGTAAAACTGAAATAAGGCAGCTCCTCTGTGAGGTTGTCCTGACGGATCATGAACGTCTCACCCAGATTTCAGAGCCGTTCGTCCAGCAGCGGTTGAGATATTTCGGTCAGCGACACGTGTAGAGCCGCGCCACCAGCAGGATTTACAGCTAAAGATGGAGATTTGGATGTGTGAAGGGATTACTGATGGATACTAAAATAACAGAATGCCATATGATCACCTGAAACTCAGATTCGAGCACGAATAAGTTTCTGTAACCGTTCATCAGTGCTGCCACAGCGACTTCCTGTCGGCTCAGACTCAGGTGGATATTTAACAAAAAGAGGTTGGCAGATCTGGTTCAGACCCCCTTAAAACAACCTTGGGCTAAACCTCCCCCTCCCTCCCATACACACACACACACACACACACACACACACACACACACACACACACACACACATTTTCCCGCTTCACCGGTGAAGTGTGGAGGCGGCAGCTTGCCCCACATCTGTGAACGATGCTCAGACATCCAAGGCCAACTGCCCTGAACTGACAACAGCCGAGCAGAACGCCGTCAGTCATTTCCTGTCCGCTTTTTCTCCGGTGGCCATTTGCAATCATCCTCCTCCTCCTTCTGTGTGTTTAATACTGATAATATGCCGCCGTCTCTCCCCTCCCCCCCAGCGCACGGTTTAACTGGTAGATGGGTGGTTGATGGGGGAAACGGCTTCTCGTTCTTGCGAGGATGTTCAGCCGCTCCCTTCACCCTCCTGCCCTGCTGACACATATCTGCTAGCTGACAGATTATCTTTGATGTGCAGTGGGTCAATCTTCAAGCCAAATCTGGCTGGCAGCACAGTGTGTTCACACGGCCGCCATAATGTGTTCGCGCTTTGAATTTTATTAAGGCTCGAAATGTTGGTCGGATTTTTGGCGCACGCTGACGCCTCTTGCTAAGTCTGGTGGCTCAACGCCGACTGACCGTGCATGAGTGTGTGTGTGTGTGTGTGTGTGTTTGTGTGTGCACGAGTCCAAATCTCACTGGCAATGGGTGTAGTCCATCATTACCAGCTATAATTTGTAGATGATATCATCATTTGTAGTGGCGTATTCATTATTTCGGCGTAATGGTTTCATGCGCGGTGTGTTTGATTTGCAGCAGATGAACTGTTGGCTCTGCAAACATCAGTTTTTTTGGGTTTTTTTGGAAGCTGCAGCATTTTTAGACAAAGTCGTACTCGCTGTGTGTCACCGCAGATCATTTACAGTCTGTCTTGATGATATTTTGGGAGCAGTCACGTTCAGAGGCAGCTTCAGTTTGCATGATGTTTTTAAATCTTGTTCAGAGGAAGTAGAGCAGGGATTTCTAGTCCGACTTACAAAGGAGAAAGAAAAGTAAAAACTCCAATAACACTTCTACACAGCTGCGCTTCTGTGTGCGATTGGCGTTTGATGCTTTTAGTAATGGAAAGTAAAGTGACGGACACGTGGGAGCGCTCGTCAAAATGTCAGACCGCTGAAGCCGCGGCGGGGCCCAGTTATCAGAGCGATTAGCAGTACCATGCGATCATGTTATAAGACCGCAGTGATGTCCATTTTGTCCTTCTTGAGTCAGTAGTCACATAAATTCAGCTCACATTGCCTGGTTTCCACCTCCGCTGCTTCTCTCCGTTCCTTCTCGTTGCAAACGGAGCGCCTTCGATTTCTTTTTTTGGCCATTTCTCAAAAACATAAACAGAAGCCGCTCCTCCTCATTTGTGGCGTTTGATGGACTAAAGAAGTAATCGCTAATGAAAACAGTCTCTGGTTGCAGCCACAGTCGCTGTGATTCCAGCCGTCTCCCTCTGTTCTCCCGGGGGACACAAACTTTTCTCTCAGCACTAAACTGGGATCAGCTATTAGGTCTCTCATCCAGATAAATCTGTTTGTTGGGAAACTAAATGATCCTAATCTCATTTGTTATATCCTCCCACCTGGATCTGCCTGCGGGCCAACATTAGCATACGTAGGTGGCCACAGGCTTGACCCGACCAGCTGCTGGCGTCTCTCTGTGTTACTGTGTGTGAGCTTGTGTGAGCGGGGAAGAACTGAACTGCATGTGGGTTTGTGTTTATATTTCAACCCCCTCTGAGGTGCAAATGTCCTCGTAGAACAAAGTAATAACATCTTTGGGAAATGGGCATGAAACGGGGAAACACGGGTTAGGTGTTGCATTTGGAAATTATGCAAGAATCAAGTTTGTGTTTCTCAGTTTTCAAGTGTGAGGAAACGTCCTGAGACGAGCCGGGAATGATTTCATAACAGTTTAACATGAAATGTTGCAGTGGTTGCTGTAATAACAGTCACGTCTCGGTCACGTTCAGGAAAAGATCGCGATTTGGGTTAAAATAAGTACTTCCTCAACATTAGACGATCTCCGTTGTCATGGTTACAATACAAGCCGCTAGTTTCCCATGGGAATCGAACACCATCGCTCTCCTGTGTCATATTCGTCCATCCACCACAACCTCCTCCTGACACGGACTTCGTCTCTTTTTCTCACACTTTTGCTCCTGTCATAATATCTACGGCCGCTAGATGTCGCCTAGCAACAAAACGTAACTATGGGTCATAATAACCTGCTGCACAGGTGACCTGCACGGGACTTAACGAATCTTCAATCACAGTAGCTCTTAATGAAATTCTGTTATTGTTTTATTTTGTCCCGTCAAAATAGTTTCAAACAACAGTGACAAAAAACAAAACAAAACCAGGATGAAATGAGATTTTCTTCTTTGAGATTTTTCTTTCCTGTCATGAACTTTAACGTCTTTTTCATCTCAGAGCTTCTCTACCAGTTTCTAAAATAATTCAAACTGTGCTGGGTTGCATTGGGATGTTTTAGTGTCCTGTTATGGTCCCCGCTGTGTGACCAACAACTAACTTACTTACTTACTATTACTTTGAAATTACTTCCTGTCTTTGTCCAGTTTCCCTCATGCCCCGCCCTAATGTGTTTCACCTGTGTCCAATCATCTCTGTCTCCCTTGTGTATTGAAGTTCGTCTCTCCCTGTCCGTCCTCTGTTGCTCCGTGTCTCCTCCGGCTCCCGTGTTTTTGGACTTTGGATTCTTTGCACCCCTGATTTGGATTCTGATTCTCCTGCCAGTAAGAATCTGTGTTTGTGTTTAATGAATCTATGAACTGCACCAGCTCTGCTCATGGGCTCGTCTCTGCATTTGTATCTAGAGATCCTAAATCCATGACAGAGCCTGTGCCCTTGATTAACTAATTGATTTCCTTTGATAATTAAAATATTCAGTCGTTAAGGATGAAAACACAGCAAAGCCTCTTTGTGCTCGTCCAAGACGGACAACAAGCACCTTGTAGGAAGATTATTTCACTGCGCTGCAGCAGAGGGAGTTAAAATAATCTGTTTTCACCGAGCAAGCTTTTCAAATTTAAACAATCTTTTGAGCTACGTCTTGTTAAATATTGAGGAGTATGAATAATTTGCCTGTTGGATCACTAACTAACAAAGGCTACTCACCTCGGTCATCCCCAGGTAATATGTTCATATTGCATGATCGTCACAATTCAAATCGATTGCTAGCGTTCGGTGCCAGCAGGGAGGGGTGCAGCCTTCATGTAGCAGAGTGGAGGTCTTAACCAAGTGCTGTAGTTACCTGAACATAACCGTAACTGCAGCTTATTTGCCACGATCTTTCCCTCACCATCACCAGACCAGAGCGGCCGAGTTCTCAGAGAAAAGAGCCGAGGAACCATCAGCGGCAGCTCGGCTCGCAGCCTCTCCGACACGTCCTGCGTCCCCCGAACAGCATCGAAGAAACACAGATTTTTTAACGTGAAACTGCTTCATTCAGTGTTTTTACCCTTTTTAATTACTTGGTCTGTTGGTTTTGGAGAAGAGAAGACCTCTGCGGATAATTCTTATATCGCCAAAACCTCCTGAAGGATTGTCACTGAAAGAATCCCGACTGGTAAAAGCGAAAACCCCTAGAGGCCAAAAATTACACATTGTGCATTTAAGGTTTTTCCCGGATTTCAAAAAAACCATTATGTGATGTTTGAATGTGCATGCACAACAAAAATATGTGACTTACTGATACCAGAGTGCATTTAAACAGGAGCTGGTGGCTACAGCTACCTGTGATGCTGTTTTTGGTCTTTTCCAACCCTGACATGAATAAAATCCCTGAGGAAACTTTACGCCGCTGAGATTTGCATAAAAATCATCATCCACAGCGTCACTGAAAAAGTGAGTGTCCCTCTGTGCCGGTGTTTCTCCCCCATGTCGCCGTCCTTGTCCGCGTCCAGGTGTTTGTTCGCCGCAGCTCTGACTCACAGGTGTGACAGTTGTTTGGGATGTCATTGCCGTCGCCCTTGGCGGGAAGTTTGCGGTGCAGGTGGAGAAGGTCGTCAAACGACCCGAACAAAGTTTCTGACGGTGTCGGGTTCTTCTGTCCTTCCTGCTCAAAGACAAAACAATCAGGAAACAGTATGTGTGCTTTTTTAAATTTTTTTTTTTAGCAGTGCTGAGTTGGCGTTGTTCTCAAACGCTGCCCTTGAACAGTAATTTACATGTTTGTGTGTGTGTGTGTGTGTGTGTGTGTTCATGTAGGCGGCGTGTGTGTGTGTGTAGAATAAAAGGTGGGAAAAGATGGAAGGCCGAACAAGAGCGTATCTTTTGGTGTGTGTGCGTAGGCTTGCACCTGTCTCTCTGCCGTAATGTGAGCTACAGCGCGTTTGCTCTGGGTGTTCGTTGGTGTGTTACGTGGGTGCGAGACTGTCTGTGTGTCACTGTGTGTCCTTCCTGAAGCGAGTCATCGAGTTCATCCCACCCCCCAACCCCCCCGCTCCCCCTCCTCTCTCCGTCTGACCGCACGTGCTCCTCGCTCCTCTGCTGCAGACTGTCATATTAGCATTCAGTCCGCCCATCACAACCCTCTGTGAGCACACACACACATGTGCACAAACACACACACACACACACCTGTCATGGCAGCACACCAGGTTCAGCAGGAAGACAGATAATTAGACAAGTGGGTTTATTTGATTTGTCTGATGCTGTTTTCTCAGGTGTTGGGCTTCACAGTTTATGTTCAGACTGACAGAACAGAACCGAGTCAAACAGAGGAAACACAGATAGAGCTGATTGTCTGTTTGGACTGATCAGGTAAAAACAGGTGATTTGAAGATGTTAGCTCAGGCTTTGGGAGACTGACAGTTTTCTGGTATTTCATGCACTAAATGATTCATTGATTATTAAAATATTCATCAGTTGAAGCCCTAAAGACACAGACAAACCATAAATGTAACTCAGTAAGAATGATAAACACGTCATCAGAAATGAGCTGTTCACGAGTGCTGAGATTAAACAAGAGGAAACACAAAACATGTTAGAAATAATTCAAGTAGAAAGGTTTTTCATGTCGATTTCCACACATAATCTTAACAATGCCAATTTCATCAAATCCATTTCATCAAGAAGAAAATTAAAATACACATTATGGTACAAATTATAGTTTTATTTTTTACACTTGATCCCTTTACACACTCAAACATGTTCGTGTAAATAATCAGCCAATCACCAACATTATTAGATCTGTGTCCAAGCATGCTGCATGCCTATTGGCTCACAGACGCTGATGAGATTTACTAATTTTACTCCCAAGGTATCAAATGACGAGGAATTTTCTCGATCCTCAATCGTATCAAACCAAATTTGGTCGATCCATAACAATATGAAAGTTCAATACCCAGCTCGATGTGTGTGTCACACCTCCAAAGGATTGTGGTTAATGCAGCAACAAAAACAATTTCTGGTTCCCTGCATGAAAGTCTGATGTCCCGCAGGTCCATCCCCAACCTTGACCACCCCACCCCCCCATTTATTTCCTTGCTACATGAAGCAAAAACTGGATGTAAATCATGAGATGCAGAATCCTCCAACATGAACATGATTTCTAATCTTCTAAAGTTGGCTCCACCCAAAAGCTGTCGGATGCTGACCTCCGTAGTTCAGAGAAAAACATAATTAGTTTCTGATTGTGCACCAGAGTTTCTCTGAATGGTTGAGCCGAAGAGAGTGTTTAAAAATATATGTGTATTTTCACTCGGATACCTGTAATATTAATTTGAATCTGTCCGATGTTTATCTGCTCATGTCCAAAATAAATATACTGACAATTTCAAAATAAAAGCTGAAAATGATGAGTGCAATGTAAAGTGTACATGACAAATTTCATTTAATTTTCATGAACAATTTTAGTCAAACTCAACACTTATTTGGAAAGATTGTGTGTGTGTGTGTGTGTGTGTGTGTGTGTGCGTGTGTGTGTGTAAGTAAGAGTGGAAAACAGATGCACACAGATGCATACAGGCTTACACAACTTGAATTTTAATTGTTCAGAATCAGGTCACAAGGGACGAGAAAAACTTTAAATGCAGATGCATAGATGCACACATACAATATGCATGCACTTACTTGTGTATGCACACACACACATGCGCACACACACAGACACACACACACCTGTCAAATTTAATTGGACTGGCCACTTTAACGTCAGGATGTAAAGAGGTAAATGGAAAAACCGTGTGTGTGTGTAAAAGTATGAATCTTAAGCGCATGGCCTCATACATGTGCATGCATGCCCACGTGTACACTGACACACACACACACACACACACACAGAAAGCAGCATCACATTTCTCAGTTTTATAAAGCCACAGTTCTACAGAGATAAACACATTATTATTAGGTGTGTGTGTGTGTGTGTGTGTGAACGTACTCTAATGTGTGTTAAATGTGCGTGGATGCAGATCTTGTCGGGTTTGTAGCGCCGCAGCGACTCTAGCGAGGCCGAGACCGTTTCCATGGCAACACATCCTTCCTCAATCCCACCACCTGTGGAGTCATAAATGAAAGGATTTATGTGATGGAAGGAGGAAAGAAAGAAGAGAAACAGACAGAGAGAGACGGACAAATGCTTGTAGAAAGAGGAGAGAAAGACGGAGAGGAAGGATTTATTCGACGAAGAGAGGGAGGAAAAAATGAAATTATATGAAATAAGACGTGGGAGATGAAGAGGAGACAGGAAGATGGAGTGAACAATAACGTAAAAAAAGATGAGTGAAAGAGAAATCGATGCAGAGGTTTTCAATTAGAGGCGAATGTGGAGCTGTGCATTTCCTCCTTATATGGATATTAATGAGCAGCATTGAGTTGAGTAAAGATAAGAAAGCCTCATGTCTTATTCATCAGAGTGAGTGAGTGTGGGAACGGAAAAAGATACGAGGTGTGTGTGTGTGTGTGTGTGTGTTTTTCTCCCGAGGTTCAGGTATTTGATGCTGAAATCAATGGGAATGATTTAAAGAGGCTCTCACTCTCTCTTCGCTTCATCTGTCTTATCTGTGGTTCCCTCAGTGCCGCCATTTTTATTAACACTGATAAGATTTTTCCTCCGGTGAGTTTAATGCCCACACAGTCAGAAAACACAGAAACATTCTTCTTTTTCTTTCTTGGTTTTGTTTCGAGTCAGTTTGTGAAAACTGGGGTGTTTTTTTTTTTTTTTTCCAGATTTCGCAAAATAGAAATGGAAACACTTTTTTTTTTCTCGCCTTCGAGTCATGGCGGCAGTTCCGACCCGAGAGGCGGACTGCTGGAAATCTGTCGCCGTGTCGACTTTTCTCAAAAAAATGTGCATCTGTTTTGCGTAAAACTTCAGTGGAAACCCGGCTACTGATTAAAACCACGAACACCGCTGCTGCTGCTGCTGCTGTTGTTTCTCTCCTGTTTCCTTTTGGTCCTTGTCGGTTCGGTCAGTGTTGATCAGGTGAAGATTTAAACTGTGATCAATACGATGTTTGTTGACGTGCATTTGTGTTTTAGACTCAGTTGTTATTTTCATTTACGCTGTTTTTCAGCAGCCGTGCACCAAATGTTTTGCACCAAGTGTTTAAGTTGTTTCGGCTGAATTTATTTGCGGTTGTGCCGTGTATAATATTTGCCGTGTCGTGGCTGGATACGGGACGGTCGCTGTTGTCGACCCGCTTCAGCACAAACTGTCTCGTCCGTCCCCACACGACTTAGATTTTATCAGCAACAGACTCATGACGGGTTCATTCAAATCCTCAGAGGAGAAAATGTGAGTTGCGAGTTTGCACTGACTCTGTTATAATAGGATATCACATGTTGTGTAATTAGTCTCATTAAAAACACTTTCATGGAGATTTCACCATCAACAACATTGAACATATTGTTCTTACAGGAGCCTGTAAGCTTTTGTTTGTTTGCCAGCCAGTGTCCAACCTTTCCCCCTCTCCCTCCCGTCTGGGTCACCAAACTGGCTGGCGGGCCCTAACTGTCAGAACCAATCAGCTTTCTCTTTACAGTCTGTCACAGCCAATCAGACTCCTCCGGGTCTGTGGGTGGTTTAGTGGCTTCCCCTCTCCAAACTGATCTGGGTTAAACAAAAGGCGAAGCCTGAGGGTCGGCGGCTCGCCAACACAGGCTAACAGCACTTGGCCCCGAGGCACCATCACCCCCGAACAAACAGTCTGACACACACACACACACACACACACACACACACACACACACACACACACACAGACGAGCCAAACTCTTCTCATTATGACCATCCACACCCTTCACCAGAGGAGTTGGAAGCCACCCCAATTACCAGTGGGTTCTACTGGCAGAGAAACAACACACACACACACACACACACACACACACACACACAATCAATGTCACGGACATAAACAAATTCACTGACATGCTGTGTGAAGAGTCTCCTTATGTAATACTGTTTCATTATCTCATCTAATTTGAGAGGGAAACCAACAAAGGCTCCTTTATTCTGTCGCTTTGGTCTCATCTGGGTCTCAGTTGGTCCGTCCAGGACCCAGACTGAGCCTGAAACCCAGAACCAACTTGTCCTGACTCGACCCGACCCTGACCCCACCAGCTGATGTCTGGTCCGTCCGGTCTGCGGCTCTAATTGGTCAAAAGACGCTGTTGGTTTAGCTTAGCTTGCACTTTCGATGTACTTTGCTGATTGCTGATTCATGCCCCACGAAATATTTCCACCTTATCAAACTAATTTGTCTTTTATTGAACCCCAGACTGTTATCATCTTTATGAGACTCAGAGAAGCTGCCAGTGGGGTGAGATAAGTGTCTGATAAAAACCAGCGTGTACTAAACAATGAAGTTTAGTTGTCAGCCACCAGCGCTAACGGCTAACAGCTAACAGTACAACTGTTCAGACCAGACCTCAAGTTTTTGTGAAAAAAAATGGGGGCCCCTGAATTGGGACACGGCTAATCTCTCATAGTGAAATTAATAGCTGTTCTGGAGCTTTCGACCACATCTCAAGATCTTCATCAGCAGATGGATGTTTGCTGAGTTGTCATGGAGTTGTTCATTCATTGTTGTCCATGGTGGTTTAATAAATATCACGGAGATGATCTTGTGTCCTGTGTCTTCAGATGATCTGAAGCTCCAGAGCAGCTACTAAATGCACATTATGATGGTTTTGTTTTCTCAGCTGCGGTTTCCAAAGTCAAGAGTGAATTTAGGACTCATTCTCATTTAAGACAAAACTGGATGAGAAGTCCTGAGAAAAACTAAATGGACCCTATGACGAGACTGTTTTTACTTGGTGCTGCACAGACATCGTTGATTTTAAAATGCTGGCTGTTTTTGAATGTCGGCACACCAAAAATAAAAGTATCAGAAATATGTTTGACTTTAAATGATCAGTACCACTGTGTGGGTCAGCCCAGTCCTGCAGATCTAACCAGATCCAGGACGAAGCCGACGGCTCAAAATATTAAACAAAATCCCAAAAATTTAATAGTCCTTGTTCACTGCTGTCCTACTGTGACACCCTAACTTTATGATGCCAGGCCGATATCAAACAACTAATCTGTTTATCTTTACAAAAGTTTCAGTCAGTCCGTCTTGCATTGAAACCAGACACATCAGAAAGTGTTTTCTGAGTCTGAATCAGCACAGCCCACAGGTGTTCAGTGTTCTCCTCAAACCAGCAGCGAGCCTTTTGTGAATTATCTGATGAGTCAGTTTCATCACACACGGGACCTTGAATTGATTTTAAAACCTCGCTGTGCAGTAGAGAAACACAAGAGGAAGAAGAGGAAACAAAGCTGTCGTTCGCGTTTGTGATGCACAGTTTACTTTCTCGAGGTTGCCACAGAGTCGTCACGCAGCCCCCAAACCAGCCGTCCGTCAAAAAGCTTCTCCCTCATTAATCCAATTAGGCTAACGAGGCGGTGAAAGGGAGACATCTCCACTTAATTGGAGCTCAGTCCAGAGATGCACAGTAAAGACTCTGGCAGACTGACACCACTGAGGTTTCCTACGGCAACGGAGCTCTGATAGTTTGCGTGTGTTATAATATGTGTGGATGTGTACGTCCTCTTAATTACTGTTTCTAAAGAAAAGCCAGGACAGTGAGACAGACAACCTCTGTAACTCATGATTGTAATTTGTAGATTTGCTCCTGACTTTGGAAATGTAGCGTCACTGTTGGCGATGTTGGTTTTGCAGGTATTTGGACATAAACTGGACAAATTAAATTTCAACCTGATGATGGTACTGGATGAAAGGTCAGAGGAACACCAGAGTGATAACAGCTTATCTTCAGGGAGACATGAATATTTTAATCAGGAGAGACTAACACGAGGAACAAAAGAGTTTTGACACTGGTGTCGAAATGTTCACGGTGCTGGAATGACGAAGAGAGAGAGAGAGAGAGAGAGAGAGAGAACACCTTAAAGTTTCACAGCTTATCAGCGTGTCAGGTTGTGACGAGAATGAGTAGGTGGAGCTTAGAGATAGCGGGGAAACGCTAAACTTCCTTGGTACCAAACTTCATGGTAATCCATCAAATAGTTGAGACATTTGTCTAAAATCCAGCCTCATGGAGGCAAAAGAAGAAAAGTCAGGGGATCACTAAACTCGCAGAGATTCATCCTTGTGCAAAATTTCAGTTAGCGTGGCTAACAGTGACCCGGATGGAGATCAGGGTTGAGAGCGGGACTTTTGTTTTGTTTCGCCATGTAGTCACTCCGACCGCAGACAGATGACGACTTGAATTGAGAAGTCGTCCAATGTCTCTCTTTGTTTTCAGATGTTTGAATTTTTCCTTCTTGTACTCGGAGACTTTCTGGTGAAAGATTTAGTTTGATCGACAGGTGACTCACCCTCAGCAGCGGGCGTGTTTCTGCTCACTAGTTCCACCCTGGCTACACCCTCGTTCATCCACAGTCTGGCTCTTCGGACTGCGAGTCGATGCCAACGATGAAGCAATGGTAAAGTCCGGGCTTCGTAATTGTCTCGTCAATAACCCGAGGCTCGTGTCACAGTTTGTGGTAACGAGCCGACAGGTGCTGGGAGATGTTTCTCCACACGGTGTTGAAGGGCTTCATCACGCTTGTCACCGGTCTCAAATATCGTCTCTCACTTCCAGACTTCCTGAAAGCCCCCGAAGCCTCTGACGAGTTTCTTATAATACTTTTAAAAAATCCTGTTGCTGATTCAAATAGTTCCATTTAGTTCTCTTCAAACATTCGATGTAAATGAGGGTGTAGTTTGTTCGAGCCCACCCTGAGTCCGGTTCTGCTCTGAAAAGGAAGTTTTTTGTCGCCAAGTGGTCGCTCATGGTGATTGGGTCTCTGTAAATAATATTATTATTATGGTGCCGCCTCTGACTGATGGTTCAGACTTTTTCCTGGTTTGAACTGTTTCATTCAGTTCAGTACAAAACAGACTGAAGTATCACATGATGTAACTGCTTTTAATGATCATAACCATCCCAGGACTGAGAAACCTGGAGCTCTCAAACAGAAGACGGGAAACTGTAGCGTGTAAACCGCCTCGTGTGCAGGTGTGTCATCAGGAATTGGTCAGTAAAACAAAAAGTATGATGTCATGATGATCAACATGCTGAAGTAATGTCTGACTTTGAGCATAAACTCTGATGTTATTGTTCTTTTTTTCATCGCTGGTGATAAATCCAGCTGGTGAGGTGACCGGGTGCAGCAGCGAGTGGCTGCCGTGCTGAGGAACGAAAAGACCTGCGCCAGAATGACGAGGTTTTTCTCTTCGTCCCAAGTCCACAAATCTACCTCTGCGTCCTCGAGATCAGTCACTGACGCTGACTCAGCACGTCCGCAGGTCACAGTTGACTCATGCAAACGAGCACGAACCAGGCTGGACCGGCAGCATCCTCCTGTGATGGGACCTGGCTGAGGCGGCGTCAGATCTGAGGCCACTGATAGTCAGAACAGAGTCGATGGCAGATCTCTGTGAAATGTTTCCCGAGCGGCTACACACAGACTGACAGAGTGAGAGTAAAAGTTTTCAAAGACCCAAGTCGTCTCTTCTCTCTCTCTCTCCATCCCTCGCTCTGTCACATCCTCCTCTTCCTTCCCCTGGCTCTGTCTCTTTCTTCTCTCTTCTGTCATGTCACGCTGTCCCTTGTTACCAACTCTCCTCACCCCCCCCCCCGCTGTCACTCTGTCTCTGGTTGTGTGGCGGCCATTACTGTCTGTTCTCCAGACTGTACAGTTTGTATTCATCAGGGTTGTTGCAGCAGCAGCAGCAGGATGAAGAGGAGGAGGAGGAGGTGGAGGAGGAGATGGTTGTGTTGAAGGGAGATTCACCGAAACACAGATCTTAGCTGGACAAACTGTCACTTAACGAGTGTGCTGCTGTCAGGTGTGTGTGTGTGTGTGTGTTTGACAAAGAGCATGAAGGCGATTGTTTTATGTGTGGAAAGAGCGAGGCGGTTTACAATCTTAAATCCTAATTTCCTGGAGAACATCAAGCATTTAGTGCGTAAAATGCTTTTGTACAGTTATAGTAAAGCCTTTTTTATTTATTTATTTTTTGTATGTGTGTGTGTATGGGAGCGTGGTTTTGGCATATTATCCCGTGGTGTTCGGTTGATGTGTTAAACAGCAGTGGATTGTGGGACTGCTGGAAGGATTAGCCCCAGAACGACCCCGGCTTCAAAAGACGCAGCTCGCTGCTGCTGCTGCGGCGCCAGAAAACAAAACCTCGAAAATAAACCGCAGGCCTCCACCTGTCAGACGCCTCGTGGCTACGGTGACAGACTCGCACCTAACGATGACAGAGAGGTGCGGATGATCCGTACGCATCGCTTTTATTTTTGATTCGGTGAATCTGTTGATTCCTGTTTATTCAGGGAAAGATTTTCTTGTGACGTCCTGCTCGCACGTTCACAACTGGATGATCCTCTTGATGAGCAGCGATGGTGAAACGTCTTACTCAAGAGACTGTGAGGGAGTAACATGCAGACTTTCACAAAGCCAGATGCAGCAGCAGAATCTGTTGTCGTAGTGTGTCATCACACTGAGGAGCAGAACTAATTTCCTTAAAATGGGAAAGAGAAGCCGAGCCAATACCTCACAAGCAGACGCATGGCAACATCCCCGGTTCACGTCTTTTTCCTTTTTCTCCCTCCTCTTATTTCCTGTCACTTGTCCGTCTAATAAAGGCATAAAATACCAACAAGTATCCACCAAAGAAGAAGCAGAGAGAGACATCTGTCCTCTCGGTGGAGCAGAATGTATAGATAACATTATATATATATTGTGTTTGGAGTTATGTATCTTTAAAAAAGCTTTTACTCCATTGATCTTACTCCGTTATTGTCATTCTTTCCAACTAAATGTAAAACCTTGAGAAAGTGCTGTGAACCAATGAACTCTGTGCTTTTATTTAACCAGTTAATGTCTTAATTTAACTGTTTAATATCTCATGTTTGCAGTTGCTTTCTCTCTCAAAATCACCAATTTGAAAATATTCTTGTGGTTGTGGAAATGTTACGTGTTGTTTTTCCAGGACTATTTGGCTGAAAAAGTCTTTCTCTAATAAGATTAACAACCGACTAATTATTTATTTAACTAGGCTTGAGCAGCCCAGGTGTATTAGGCCGCTGAACGAGGCAGATCGTATAAAGATTTCCTGGTTGTTTTGTTGCAGCTTTGAAGTTATTAGATTGTGGCTCGTTTTTATTATTTTGTTCCGTTTATTCCCGTATCAGACGTTATGCAATGCGAGTCATAAAAAGTTTGGTGGAGGTCATGATAAATAATAATAATAATAATGAACCACTGGCCGTGTAAATGGATCCTCGCTGAGCGTCCAGGAGACATTTAGAGATTAAAACCCCAGAGGGTCGCGATATGAGCTTAACTTCAGTCAGCAAAGATCCTCACTGATATCCTCACAGATGCCATTCGGTGGAGGCTGTTAACCAAAGCTCCTTACGCCAGGACAGGAGTGCACGCATCTACTCACGGGCTGTGATCGCGGTAGGGGCTGAACCCCCAACTGCTGCGACACAAATGTCCAAAACAAGACGCAAAAATATGATGTCAGCCTTTTTGAATGAATGTCGACCATGAACTGAATATTAATAAAGGATCAGGTTTTTTTTTTTTTTTATTAAAGATGAGCAGATAAGATTTGTGAATAATATTGTGACTTTATCTACCTGTAAAAAAAAAGTGCAGAACCAGATGATTTATTCTTTTTTCTTAATATTAACAACAGTTGAAGGTCCCATATTTAAACTGTTCCTGTGTTTTATTCGAAGTGTTGATCCATAAGAAGATAAGAAAATATATTTGTGGTTTAAAGAACCAAAAACCATCTGAGTGTAGTTTTACATCTCCTCTCTCAAGCTCTTCTCTCTGGAGCTTCTCTCTCGCTGCTTTGTTGTGACATCACAAAGTTACAGGAAGTCCTGACGGCTGGTTTTAAGGCTCAGTGTCTGAATACAGGCTGTGAGCATTTCTCTGTGGACTGAGGCTTTGATACTTTCACAGTATTAATATAGAAGCTAGAGCTGATCTATAATCAACGAAGACATGGACATCTCCCTTTATACAATATGGGACATTTAAAACCTGCACTGTGTCTGTCCTGGCAGCTAATGTTGTCCAGACGGACTGATGCAGCTCCATTTGTCGAGAGCCGAGCTGTTGCTTCAGGTGACATATTCCTTCCACTGCAGTCGAGGCGGATGTTGTAGTTTTTCTTCTGTTCGGCTCCGTGTGAACAGGAGCATCCGCCCGACATGCGCCCGCTCTCGGGTTGACGGCGCAGTCACGGAGATGGTTCAGGATAAGTGCCGTGTTGATTTGCGGTTAAGGAACGCGTCATCTGATGCAACAGCTGTAGCTTCACAATACAACAACAGCTGTTAGCAGGACAGGTACATTCGTTTCTGTTGTTTTCAGATGTTACTCATGAAGAACAGTGTAATCTTCACGTATTTACAGCTTTCTTATAATTGCTGATATGCTTTCTTGTCTGATTCTCCTCGAGCCCCCCCCCCGCAGGGCACCCCCAAAGTCTCCAAATCCCATCCCCTCTCCAATCACATAATCCCTAATCGCCATTCAAGTGCATTAGTGAATTATTCCTTTAATCCAAATGGGGGGGGGGGGGGGGGGGGCAAAAATATCATCAAAACAAATGAGAAGAGGCATTTCTCACACTCATTGTGTGTGTGTGTGTGTGTGTGTGTGTGTGTGTGTGTGTGTGTGAGGCTGAGGCTGAGGCTGGAAAATGTCTTCGGAGAGACTGAAACGAAACAGTTGGTGATTGTTTGTGTGTGTTTGTATTTATAGTCGAGATACAAACAACAGCAGATGTTGCGTCGACGGCCCCGGTGTGTTTCTGTTCCTCTTCCCTAATATTTGCTAATATTCCAGTTGGTGGGAAATTACTCGTTTAAACTGCTGCGTGATCTGATTCAGTTTTTCAGGGGTGAATTTGGATTAAATATCAGTATATAGCAGTGAGATTAGTTTAAATGTCCTCACTGCGAACTGAGAGTGAGCCGCCAGGAAACGGCGGTGCTGTTTTCACCTCAACATCCAGTTTATTTTCAACCCCTCCATTGTTGAATTTTTCATAGTAATGGTTGCTGCATTTTCTGACGTCACTGCGGTGTGTGTGGGGGTCAGCCCTCTTTCTTCGTCTGCTGGCTGCACACAATCACATGTTTCCTGCTCAGTCTTTCGTCCAAAAACACGATGAATGAATTTGCAGTTTCAAATTCAACTGTATTTTGACTTTATTCTTTTATGACCTGCTCTCTCTCTTTCAGTCTCAACTAGACTTTTGCCCGGTTAATGAAAGTAAAATTAAATCAAATTAAATCATCTCTAGTAGCAGATTGAAGATATATATCAGCTGCATTTACAGTTTGACAAAAAACATATAATGTTAAGAGATTAAAATGTTTGTGTCGTTGTTAAAAGACATTTTAAAGGATATTTCTGGCCAGACTCGCCTTTTAATTTCTGACTCTGTCGTCGATGACATCTCTCAGAGTCGGCTACAAATCAAACCAGATGATTTTCAACTGTAGACATCTCCCTCACGAAGCCCTGTGCTCCAATGAGAGGCCCATTTGAGGGCTAGAAGTTTTTCCTGCGCTGATCAATACAAACCGAGTTCTGTTTTTAGAGTGATGCCATTTTCACCTCGTTAGATTTGCTGCTGTTTCCTGACTTCTCTCCCTTTTTCTCCTTCTGAGAGGAAGAAGTCTTTGTGGGTTCATTCAGGCAGCAGTGGAGGCTTTCATTCATCTGTGCTCAGGGTCTCACAGCCGGTCAGGCTCGGGGAAATCAGTACGATGGATACACCTTCATGGTTTAAAAATTCATACCGCAGAGTAATAATTGATGGTTCTTCTGTCCAGTCGGTGTGGGATGGATAATGAAGCCTCTGTTTGCCCCTAAGTCATAATTTTCAGTTGTTAGATTTGTACTAACAAACCTGTTTTTGTTTGTGTTTGCAGGAAACGTTGTCGGGACCAATGTCACGGTGCCGGACAGCACGACCAATGTGACCTCCCCCCTCAGCGAGGAGGAAGGGCCTGTTAAGGTTAACGACGTCGTCGTCACTGTAACCGGGATGAGCAGTTCGGCCAGTCCCGACGCCATCAGCACTGTGACCCAGAGGGCGGGCCGCGTCCCCCGTGCCGGCGAGGAGGAGGAGCAGAGCAGCGGCATGTTTGGCGAATCGGTGATTCCTGCGGTGGAGGAAGTGGGCGTGGCAGCCCCGCCGCAGCTCAGCCCCGATTCGGCCGAGACGGAGCACCTGCTGCCCAGCACCCCACGTAAACAGGATGCCATGGAGGGCGAGGAGGAGGAAGAGGAGGAGGAGGAGGAGCGTCTGCAGC
The DNA here is from genome assembly GCF_021018895.1 of Seriola aureovittata. Lineage (NCBI taxonomy): Eukaryota > Metazoa > Chordata > Actinopteri > Carangiformes > Carangidae > Seriola > Seriola aureovittata. Next base: position 3,030,573 of record NC_079370.1, read on the forward strand.
ACACCGACCCACCTTGGATCCACGCCAAGGACACAGCCGTGTTTGACCTGGACCACCTTTTCACCACCACTGCCCCGCCCCCAGCGAACCCCTCTAACCCCGACATCCTCCATGTGGACTTTTTCGACCCTTCCTCCCGTGGGCGCAATCTGGACCTGGCCCCGCCCTCTCCTTCATCACTGGCCCATGAGCTGCAGGGCGGTGACCCGACCTCCTGGGCGATGCCGGACAACTACGACTACCTCACGCCCTATGAGGACGGCGTGTCCCCCACACCCGACGAGTACACCTACAGCACCACAACTGACGCCTACGAGAGCGACGAAGACCTCCGACTGTCTACCGGGTCTCGCTCCAGGCCCCAGGTCCCGGGTTCTGGCCCGTTCATCCCAGGGGCGTCACTCCCTGGTGCGGGAGCGCCGGTACCTAACAAGCCTGTGGCGGCTCCTCCGGCGGCCTCACCAGTGGACGGGTCAGACGGGCTGGGCGGATGCCGCGTGGGCTACCAGATGGTGAACGGAAGCTGCCGCTCGCCCTGCGACTCGCTGCCCAACTTCTGTTTCAACGGGGGACAGTGTTACCTGCTGGAGGGCATGGGAGTCTTCTGCAGGTGAGACGCCACAGAAACACAAGACACCTTCATTCAGGGACAAACACGCTGCAGTCTGAACACACAAAACAAGCCACCACCACGCAAACAAGCAACAAACAGACTACAACCCTGCAGGTCCTCACATGCACTCACCTCAGATCCACAGCTAAGTCAAACCACCTCACACACATGGTGCTTTCAGTGCAAATACATTTCTCCAGTAATAACAGCACCTCTGATGTCTAACACCAACATCCGTAAATATATTAAGAAAAGTGGCTCCAAACTTCAGATCTTCCCTCATAATCATCACATTTTTCTTTGGTACCAAAATGAACCAAGGTAATAACTGTCTGTTCATTTACCGTAACCATGGAAACTGCCAGAAGTAAATGACTGCATGACTTCCCATGGTGCAGATTCATCAAAATGTAAATGGATAAATATAGGCAAAAAAAAAAAAAAAAAAAACTTACTGACTCCATAGCAACAGTACACATTGTGTTTGCATCAACCAAAGCATGAAACCGTGGAAGAGTTACACCGACTGTGTTGGTGTCAGTGTTGTTGTTGTCCCAGTGGAAAGTGCAGCAACTAACAAAATCAGCTGCAGCCCAAACAGCTTAGTCCCCACAGACCACCAGTGGAAAAAGAGGTGACTCTAAACTGTTGACAGGAACCTTGAACTGCAAACAAGGTCAGTTGTTGCTTATTCTTGTTCTTATAATGGATGTTATTATGGAACCACAAGGGTTTATAATTTGTAAAACTTTCCTAGAGTGTGAAGAAGCTCATTGTCAAGCTGTCGTAGGTTTGCAGTTGTTTGGTGTTGGGGGGGGGGGGTTAATCCTCTGGGGACCATGACTGTCTGTGCAAAAGTTTCTGGCAATGCATCAAATATCTGTTTAAAAAGTTGCGGATCGACCAACATTTCCACACAAAAAAGAAAAGCAAAAGAATTAAAAACAATCCAAGTGTGCAGCTGCTGCAGGCTTCATGAGGGTCGCTCATTTACATGTTTAATCGACAATAAATACAATGTGCTTGTTCTACAGAGCAATGAGAACTTGTTGTCAGCGAGACTCCATGAAACTGCTGATTTAGTTTGCCGCTCTCTGGTCTGGACCATGTGGAAAAGCTCAGAGCAAAATAGAAGCCAGCACGTTATTGTTAATTTAAACAAGAGACTTTTATGAGGAAATGTCCCCCTCGTCTGCCAGGCTGTTTTCTGAGGTTGTTTTTTTTTTTTCCTTTTGTGAGAGCTGGAGTCATGCAAACTGTACAGAGACACACAATAATATGAGCAAAAACATGAAGGCACAAACACTCACTCGCTGACACACACTGAACTACAGATTGATATTAATTCATATTTTTCATGTCCGTTAACCCGACTCCGTCCTGTTACTATATGACCTGCCTTCTAGGCTTCAGCCACAAACTGCAGTAATGACTTTCCTCAATACTCGATCCAATAGGGTCGTGGTGAATCTAGGTGGAGGTCAAAAGTCAAACGGATTAAGAGATATGAGATATAAAATATGGTGTAAGCCACAGAGTAGTTTCGGCTCGATATATGAGTCCTCTGCCGCCGCATCTGAAAGTCAACAAGCGCATCTGTGGATTAAACCGTCCCGATCTGTGATGAGAACAGCTACACTTGGAAAAAAAAAACCCCATCACGTCAGCGTGCTGGGTCCAGGATTACAGCTGCTGCAGATGTGGGAAAGATGTGCGATAGCTTTTCAAATACTGTATTAGTGAATGAATGAATGGAATATATGAAGGAACCACTACCAAACCAAACCTGTAGGATCTGCTGTAATAATAGTAATAAACGAATATTGATTGAATTACCCCCCCCCCCCCCGAAACATTTTCCCCTCCTCTCTGTTCCTTCCTCAGAGCGGCAAAAGTAAAATTCTTACATGCATCCTCACAAAATAGGCCGTATAGAGACTTAGTGAGCGATCGCAGGAGTAGATGGTGAGCCAACAAGCTGGGAACATGCAGTAGCCCTGCGACCCTCTTTATTTCTTCCCTACACCGTGTCTTCCTGGCCTTCCCCTCTCAGGATTGTTCATCGCTTCATTCAATAAAACCTCATTGAAGGTGCAATAAAAGCTCTGAGAGCTAGCGAGCTGTCAGGTTGTTAGCTTGTGTCTCATCGATTCCCGTCTCACTATTATCCGCAGACTGTTCTTCTTTTGTGGAGCGGTTCGTACTCTGACATGAGGCTAAATAAAAAGGTTGATGGTGCGTTACAGCTAACGATGCTAATAATGAGCGTTTTTGACTCTTCCGCTCCTCGTTCCCTCTGAGGTCGACACTGTCAAGACGGCTTGTAATAGAGCGGACAAAGGCATGTCGTCAGGTCGGGGCCGTGCTCTCTTCCACTAGCTTCAGTAACTCAATGCAAGCTCTCATTCATCATTTCTTTCATACGCCTTTATGAAAAGAAATCTTCCTCATCACAGTTGAACCTAAACCAAAAAAAAAAAGATGAATCCAGACTGTGGTGATTCCAAATGTCAATGATGTAACATCCTCCTGAGATATCGTCATTAGCGTTATAATCAGGTGGACTTCAGCCGCCATTTTGTACTGACGGTCAGCATTCATACAGGAAGAGATCCATCACACGAGAGGCATAGAAAACAATTTACACACCCGCTGCAGCCTTGGTTGAGGGGAAAATGGCTGCATAGAAATCCAGTTCATCACACACACACACACACACACACACACACACAAAAAGTAAACATCTGGAATACTGCAAACATCTCAGACTGATGAGATGTAACGATGTCCGTTCTTGTAAGTTTGTGTGTGTGTGTGTGTGTGTGTGTGTGTGTTTGTGCCATCAGTCACATAAACATGGATTTCTCGCAGCTCAATGGCAGAGATTATATACATACATCTCCCCATAATCATCAAATGAATGAGCCAACCAATCAGTGAGGAGAGACTTCCAATTAGCGCACAGCTGCACAGATTAACATGCAAATTTATGTGCGGTGGCGATCAGCCTCCTGACGGGAGCTGATGGAGAAAATATTACACTGAGTGACACTGTAAACACTGCTGTCTACACACAAACAGGCACACACACACACACACACACACACACACATGAAGTAGCACAGACATCTCAGCCTGAACTAACACGACAGACGAAGACGTTGAACATCTACACACATTGTGACCCCATGACCTCAGTTCAGGGTTATATTCAACAGACCACATCATCACTATTCTGTGACCACGACCCCTAATCCCCCCCCCCATCTTATCTTTGACCCGCCTCCATGTCAAATATCAGCTGTGGTTTCATGCTCTGAATCATAATTGGAGAATGTTTGAAGATCGTTATTTCATATTCGATTCAACAGACAGTTGATGACCTTCGGTTCTTCTTTAGTTTACGGGACGCGGGAGAAGGGGAGAAGATGCTGCATCCGGATGTTCAACATGAACAGATCACTTACCAATTTAATTATGAGGTGGTGGTATAATAACCATAAAAGCATATAATATAAAAATATAGAAATATATAAGAAACCGACGAGTGCACAATTGGAAAATGGCGTCTCTTACAGTGATAAGTGCCGCGGTTGAATTTCAACTGTGTGCACCGTATTCACAAATCACACGGTGCTAGCGACGTCCTGATGTAGCGACGACTCACAGCTGGTGATGCTGCTGACTCTCTGATAACACTCTGAGTTAGCTAGCTCGCTAAAATGGCCATGACTGACAATCCATTGGTCTCTTATGGAGCGGCTCGTACTCAGACAGAGAAGGTTAAATAAAAGTGAATAATCACCAAACTGTACATCTGCGCGCTCCTTCTTGTGTTAGTTTTAGTGTAATAATTTAAAAATGTATGACCCGCTTAAAAACATTAAATTCCATTTTTAAAACATTTGTCTTTTCCTAATTTGCACTTTCCATTTGTGCAGATGCATTTTATAAATAGGAATATTAATTTGAGGAAACAATAACTGGACCTCATTAAAAAAAAAAACATTGAGAAAGGAACAGTTGTAAATATTTGCAGTAGTCGACGACCGAGCAGGAAGCAGAAATAATAAACAGATCGTCAGTGTTATTGACTGAGAGGGAAACGGAGCGACGTCGAACAACTCTCGCTAAGCGGTCACATGATCCGGATATTTAGGGGCAGATTGTGGTCGTCAGTCAGCAGATAGCAGCAGTGACGAACCTCCTGAGAGTGAGTCACACCAGAAACCGAGAGGCGCTGTGACTGTGATGCTGGGCAGAGGAGGACCAATATGTTCCTCTGTACGTGTGTGTGTGTGTGTGTGTGTGTGTTTAGGCATGTTTATGTGTCTGATTACACATGTGACTGAGTTGTGTGTGCACATGTGAAACTGTGAGTTCATGTGTGTGTGTTTCTGTGTGTGTGTGTTTCTGTGTGTGTGTGTTTGTGTGTGCAGCTGAACTGAAGCTGCTTCATACATCAGGCCAATTCAATTACAGCAGGATGAATGTTCGGACCTTCCTGCCCTCACAGCGGTAAAACACACGACCCTTTTGAAGTGCTGTTTACTGACCTCAGAGCAGCCTGACGTATCTCATTCTCACACACTCAGGATATACGTACCTGCGCCGCTGCCGGGGGAACGCTCACCTCTCTCACTGTCGCTGAGTGCAGGCGACTTACTGCTTCAACTGTGTCTGAACCGATGCTCCTTTTAATCAAGGGACAAACAATGAGCCAAAGACTATTTAACAAATTGGATTTATTGATATATTTATATGACAATTGACATCATGATAAAAACAGTCAAAGAAATTGTACATTTATCTGTGCACAGAGAACATACTCAACAATTATAGATTAGCAACACTTTTAATATTATTTCTGGCATATTAATATATTGATTGAGTCATTTATTTATGATTATTTTTAGATTTTTGTCAGTTGCATTTAAAGGGACATTTCATTGATTTTCACACAACCAGATCAGGTTTCAGTCTTTTTGTTGGGTCTGTTCGGAGCTTTGTCAAATCTGTTGGGCAACGCACATCTTCCCAGCAGATGGTGCACATAAAAAAACACCAACACCCATTATTTTCTATGTAATCCCCACACACTGACATCAAACATGTCGATCCACTGGGATATTCCACGGACCTGTTTCCCAGAAAACCAGTACTTTTTCTCACGTTCGCTACCAAGACGGGCACATCCTGTCCGCTGTCTCTGCGCCGGTACGTTTCCCCCGTCAGCATCTAACAGCACAGGAGTGAAATATTTACTCAGTCAGATCCGAGAGGCCTCGTGTCTCATCCAAAGATGAAAATGAAATAAATATGTGGAACAGAACCCCCCCCCCCCACCCCCGTTTTACCACCAGAGTGTTTTGTACAGTGTTTTAATAAAGATTGCTATTGAGTTGCGTGATGGGAAATGTAGGATCCAGCGTTTTCTGGAGCTTGGAGCATGTTAGGGAGTAGAGGCGAGGATATCTCAGGCCCTGATGCTTCCAATTTCAACATCCCTTTTAAAAAATCTTTTCTCTTCAGCTAGTGATAAATCGCTGCAGGTCTTTTCCTTCAGGATAAGCTCGAGTTTCAGTTTCTTTTTTTTTTTTATGACAGGCAACTCATAACAGTGAAAGCCGAGGAGAAAACACATCATCTCAAGTTATAGAAAAATCCTTGTGCAGAGGCTGAAGCTGTTGGACTTCATGAAAATAAGATGGAAAAAAAAAAAACGGGAGTTTCTGGGAAGTTTCAAATCAGTCAGAGCGAGCTGTCACGCATGGCTCATGTCTTTACTGTCACTTCCTTTGTGGTTAAAAAAAAAACACAGACTGAAATAAACTCCAGTGATCAAGTCAGTTTGAAAACACATTTATGACTTCATTAATTTTGTAGGATTGTAGCTCTATACCTCTCTGTAAGTGCACTGCAGTGCTATCTCTTTTTCTTTTTGGGAGCTATCTGCGGCATCTCTGGCGCTGGCTCCCCTTGTCCCTCTGACTGATGGGATCTGACATCGTAAACCGCTCCCTCCTCTGGAGCTGAAGGACCGACGACCATATTCGGAAAAACAGATGAGAGGAAAACAGAGGGAGGGAAGGGACGAGGGTGTGTGTCGGGGAAAACACAAAGAAAGCACAACATGGAGGGTGTTTATATTCTGACTGTTTATTAGAGAATAATGGAGATGTTGGGAGGATAAGAGAAAACGAGGGGAATTAAGAGAAAAGAGGAGCGATGGAGGGAAAAGAGATAAAGAAAGTATGAGCAGGAAATGGAAGAGAGAGAGAAAAAGTGAGGAGGTGGAAGAGAAACTGAGCGAGAGAATGAGTCAGAACTTTATAACTGTTGCCAGTATGGAAACGACTCGGGCGAGCCAGGTCGAATTTACGGGCGTGTGTGTGTGTGTGTGTGTGTGTGCGTTTGTGTGTGTCCTGCAGCTTGATGTAATTAAGGGAAGCTTTGAGCACCAACAGCAGTTTGTATCCATTTTAGATTTCATGATCACATCATGGAAACACACTCAAATACACACTTAGACGTTCACACACACACACACACACACACACACACACAAATAAACCCCCGTACACACACACACACACAGACACATACACACACACTCCCACACAGGATTATGGGTGTATTAGGGATCACCTCCAAGTCAAAGAGCGTGGGGTCGTGGAATCAGGCCAGAGGTCAAACACACAAGAGATTTATGATGACTGCTGAGAAGGCCAGGACAAAAGACACACACACATACACACACACACATACACGCACACACACACACACGCAAACACACCCACCCCTTTGTTTTTGCCAAAGGTAGTCTGGTCTGATGTATTCAGTTGTTGACTTCACACACACACACACACACAAACACACAGACAAATTTGTTTTTGGCAATTGGCGTCATGCAGCAGGATAACTCAGTTTTCACTTTCAGGTTCACTGCACGCACACAGACACACACACACACACACACAGTCATGTACACACACATGCAAACAATGACAAGAGTCATCGGGACTTTATTGATCGTTATGTGGGCGGGGCTAACAGGCTGTATTGAACCAGTTCAGAGTCTGTCGATCTCCGTCAAATTCCACTGCATATCTTGTGCTTTTATTCTGAAAGAGTAGTGGAGAGGAAATCATCTGAGCCAGATTTATCAATACGCAGAGGGACTGGAGTCATGGTGTGTTTTCCTGAGCTGAAACAAACAAAATACAACCAGAGATGAGTTGTGTTTATAAATTCACTATTTGAAAGATTCATTATAATTATCTTATAGATCCTGGACGTTTCAGCTCAGGACACTGTGGACTTACTTCATACGCCTAAATATGAACATCTGGCTCTCTGGAGTCAAACACCGGCAAAGCAGTTGATGATCCAGTTCTATCAGAGTTCAGTTCAGTGCAAAGCCTTGTGTGCACTCTTATCATTAACATGTGACCTGGGCCCCATTCCAACCAGCTTCTTCGGTAATGTCTTACACTGCCTGCTGCTGTTTCAGCCGTTTCCTGAGAGAAAACTGCAATTGTGTTTAAATTCATATAAAAAAAACAAAAAAAAAAAACAGCATGCTGGCCTCAAATACAGACTAATTTCCAACTTTATATTCCTTAGAAAAAATCCTGGAAACGCTCGTCTACGTGCACGGTAGAGCACTAAAACTGCTCTGATGTAAGTTATAAACGATGTAAGAATCAGCTTTGATAGAAGAAAACAAAAAGCCTTCAACTCTTATGATTCGTGACCAAAGTGCAGCTTTGATTTGCGCCTACATGCAAAATTAAGACACAGCAAATATAAAAACTTTCATTACCTCGTCAGCAGTGGAAATGAATGTGTCAAAGGTCACTGACATTTAACTCTTTGTGAGTCTGTCCAACAAACTTTATGGAAATCTGTTTTAATGTTCAAGCAAAGTAACTGAGGCAACCTCTAATATCAGCTGTCATTTTTCATTGTTAAGATGAACGCATGTGTCGTTCCTTCCTGCGCTCCCAGTCGGGATCAGAAGCCGAGGTGCTTTCACCCCGTCGATGGCTGCTGCTTGTAGTAACTGCGGGCGCGGGACACATCTGCATACCGGTAATTGCTTTGCAGTTTATGGCGTTGTGAACGCTCCCCGGGGACTCGGATCCATGCTGAGTGAGTCATTCAATCACACTGTTACCCAGCCTCTCTTTATATATGATAGATGATATGAAGGTTAGCGCTTAGCCACAGTCTGACAGACAAACTCTGTAAATGTGACAAACAAACAGAGACGTGCAAAGCGAGGTGTTTTTGCTGCGTATATCTCTGGATTTTCACTGGACTGGAGGAACTGCTGTGGGTTTCAGGAACGTTCACGCAGCGTCACAGAATATCAGACGCTGGTTTGTGAGCTCACATTCAAACACAGGATTATTGTGTTTTTGCCTGAACCCTGGAAAAAGAAATTCTCCACCTGACGAAATGTTGTTTGAGCTGGTCGGATTCTCCCGAAGCCAAAACGGAGAACGCAGATTATATCGTCATGTTTTTTTTATAAATCCCCCTTTTCCAGTTTTCAAATCAAGGGATTTAACGTTACCGGCTGATTGAATGGAACAGCGCTGTCCCCGCTGTGTCGACTAATAAGGTTATAATGGCTCCATCTGCATAATGGAAGCCGACGTAGTGATATTTTATTTAAGCTGGTTTGTTTGGAATCTGCTGCAGAGGACTGGATGCCTCTGGGAAATCTAAGAGGACAGCTGATGAAAGACAAAACGCAACTGACCTAAAATAACATAATTAAAATGTGTGTTTGAGATGGAGGTGGCCTGGATTTTTACTCGATCACTATCCCCTTTGTTCATTTGTCTGTTTTATTATTTTATTTAAACTCAGCTGCTGAGTCCTTCAGACATCAGGAACACGTCGCGGCAACACAGAGCTCCTGTCTTCCTCATCTGTTTTATTTTTCATAGTTTCTCTCCCAACATGCGTCACATGCTGTCAATCAGCAGCACAGCGGAGACGCCAGATGTTCCCAGTGACGGTGAAAGAACGACTGTAGCGGCGTTGCGTTTCCCGGCTCCTCGGAAGCCGAGTTGCGAGCACACAACCAAAAAAACAACATAACTTAATTAGAGCAAGTGTGAGTCATCACGGGAGTGTGGACCAGAGTTTACAGTATTTGCAGTGATTTTACAGTAACACTGAAATACAAAATAATAGAATAATAAAAAACTAGTCGGTTGGTTACTGCAGCAGAAAATGTCTTTGACTCACGCAAACAAACAGTTAAAGCTGCAAATAGAACAACTGTGGTCACAAAATACCATTGATGAATAAAACAGTACAAAACGTTAAGTGAAGTGCAGTGGAGAAGGATCTGAGGCGCTATTTTTTATTTTGATTTGCTGACTAGGCATAAAAGACTATTTTTAATACCATTTAATACCATTAAAAGATGTTGTAGATGCCAAATGCCAGTCATGGTGTAAAACCACTGTAATGCTCAGCAGAATATGATCAGTGGCTCCAAATGTTTTAGGCTTGAAATCCTTTTTAAAGGTCCCGTATTGCATAAAGTCGTATTTCCATGTGTTGTTTGATTATAGATCAGCTGTAGTTTCTATATTAATACTGTGAAAGTATCAAAGCCTCAGTCCACAGAGAAATGCACACAGCCTGTATTCAGAAAGCGAGCCCTTTAAACCAGCCGTCAGGACTTCTGTAACTTTGTGATGTCACAACAAAGCAGTCACTGCCCTCAGCCATGTCCCAAGCCCCGCCCACCTGGACCAGCTTTGCAGGATAAGGATTGGCTCACCAACCTGTTGTTACCAGAGCTCCAGAGAGAAGTCTGAGATAGGAGATGTAAAACTACATTGAGATGTTTTTTGCTTCTTAAAACCACAAATATAAAGTATAAGCGTAACGTATGGACCCTTCAACAACGCCATGTCTGCTCACCACGCTTTGTAGAGGCTGTATGAGTGGTGAGCAGAGTGTTCCCTTCTCATGTTGTTTAATTCGAATAGTTTTTCAGAGGCTTAATGAGCTAAAACTATCTGGTGAACTTATTTATTTAATTTCAAAAAGAAGTACTGAGAAAACAAAATTCATAACTAATAATGTAATAAACCCAGCGATGTCTCTGAGATGAACCGAGCCAGTGAAGTCACACAGCTATTTTCTATTAACCCCACCTCAGTCAGGCATCTTTTTCTTGTTAAAACAAAACAAAAAAGGACCATAAACTTTTACCCTCTGTCTGCCTTCGTTAAATTTCCCATAAAGCCATCTAATCAGATGAGATGAAACTCTGTGTCCACAGCCTCTCCTCCTCCTCCTCCTCCTCCTCCTCTCCTCAGTGTTTTAAGACCAAATCCAGTTTTTAAATCCTGCCCTCAGCCTGACCCGTGGTTTCTCTTCCCCTCCCAAAAGCCCTCACGCGGCGCATTGAGGAAAAAAAAATAAGTTAGCTTTTATCCTGCGAAGAAAAAGAGTTTTCAGAGCCACAGAGCTGCAGCGTCGCCTGTCCTCTGCCGGCCTTCTGTCATCAGATCCACCTCTCTCTGGGTGCTACAGAGACCTCACTCTCACTTTTTCCCTCCTTCTCCGTCTCGGCAGCTGTTGCATGAGAAAATACACTTTGCTTGGAGGAAGAAAAGTTTAAAAATAGCGTCGTTTTAATGCAACCATGTATGATCTATGTTAAAATATTCAGAGAACACCCCGCTGTGCCCTCTCCCATCACTGCAGATCCAGCGCTCAGAGTCCGGCCTTCTGTTTTCTAAAGACTCTGTAAAAATATGTTTCTCCCCCTCAGCTTGTTCTCCATCCACGTGCTTTAAGAAAATGTATTTCTCTTTGCAGCGTTCAGGACCTCCACCGAGCCTGCAAAATCATTTAAATTTGTTAGAGCTTCCACTAATCAACTATTTTGATGCAGATCCAGATGCAGATTGAAGATTTCTAAACATTTTTCCGTCATTTAAATAACAAAATTACCGTAAATGACGTGCAGCCACAAGGGAGGAGGAGGAGGAGTGGCTTGTATTGTTAATGATTCCTACATTTCTGGAGCCTCTCCACAGTAACTCAGCTGTTTACTGATCCACGGTTTAACTGTGAACCAAAACTTCGCTGAAATCTGTCGTTCTGCCAACAAACAAACATAAGCAATACAAAAAAACCAGGAAAAAAAACATTTAAACAAACAGATCTTCCTTGGAAGAGGTGAAACTGCCAGTTTGACTGCGAGCGTCACAGAAAAGATCATTTCATTTTTATCAAAATCAGATGCAGAACACGGCAACTTCGCTACGAAGAAACACAGTGAGTCGGGTGATTAGACGGTTATCTTCTTCAGTGAGGGATTATTTACAGACAAATGTGGATGCACATGCACGTGGATGCACATGCACGTGGATGTTTCCGTTTCACCATCAGATAAACTAACTCATCAGAGCTTTTTCACATCCAAGGCCATCATCTATAAAATTCTTACTTTTAACAAGTCTGCACGTTGCAACTACAGTGTGGTTCAGCTCAGGGAAAGATCGTAGTCACGTTTAATGAAAACACAAATGTCAATTACTGGTTTGTGATGGGGACGACTCTGTGATGGCTCTGCACCGATCCACCAGCCTAACCTCCACACCCTTTCTCTCCGCCTCTGGTAGCTGTGAACGGTAAATCATTTACTGCTTTGGCATTGAACTGTGGTTGTGGCCGTAAATCGTGAGGTGCACAATCCTCCGACACGGGTGTAATCTGTAAAGGATGCTTGTCTGGATTAAGTGGTTTAGAAAATCTGGTGTTTGCAGTCCGTCTGATTGATTGACAGCAGGTTTGTTGCTCTCAGCGTGTTTCCTGATCTCAGCTGAGAACAGTGTTGTCATGACTCTGGTCAAAACTATGAAAATAAGACCCAAGTTGTAATGAACCGGAGTTATTCTTTAAGCAGGCGTATTAATTCCCTGGTATCGGTATGTTCCGTCACTGCCTGCACCCTGCCGGCCTGTGGACCTAAACCTGCTGACCCGTCAGTCTTGAATTTGCCTCACACCCCCCCCCCCCCCCCCCCCCCCCTTCCCCTGTCCTTCGCCTCAGCAGCCTCCGCTTCTCCGCCCTTTTCACCCTCCATTACTCCTCATCAAAACCAACAGGGGGTCTTATTAGAGGGCTGCAGCCACATCTGCACAATTGTCACCCTTTGTAAGTTAAATTAAAGACTCTCTGTCTGTTTCTCTGTCTGTCTGGCTCTCCCTCTCTCGCCCCAGCGGGCCGGCCTAATCAGGTAAATATTGAGGGGATTTGTTAGTTCATTGTGAGGTGGCTCGGGCCACCCCGATGCTAATTCTTCTGTATTCCTGCTGGGCTTCGACTCCCCTTTAAATGCGGCCGTGGTGAGCCACGGCGATGGAGATAATGACGGGTCGGGGAGGGAAAAAACTCTGTTTTCTTTGTCCCTGATGAGGCGTCATTTCCAATTTGACTCTGTGCAGCTGCCCTGGACGTGAGACTTGTGGAGAAGGAAATTCAATCCCAACACCGTCTGTGAGATTCAGACACAGCTCATTGCCTCTCATGTCAGTTTTAAACCAGGTTCCAGAAATCTTAATGGATAAGGCCAATGTCATTCTGTATTTTTTATACTGTTGACAAATCCCTTGAAAAGATCAGAACCAACAGTTATCATTATTATTAATACTTTATTAATATTTCCCTGCCTGTGACTCTCAGACCGCCATTTGTAAATTTAAATCTTTATAAATGTGCAGATATATACTTTCTTTTTTTTTTTTTTAAATTCCTTGATAATTTCTTAAAGCAGCTGGACAGTGTAGTTTCAGGAAACATTTACTCCAACAGAAGTAAATCGTGTATTGTTGGGGACTATTTTTAGCTGCGGATTAATCCACATTTGGTGTTCTACAGCCCTGAGAGCTCTGACAGCACCGGATGCTTCATTCATGGTGCCCAGAGGATGAATCCTCCGCACTCTGATGATCCAGTAACCTTTTCCTCTAGCGCCATCTTCAGGTCAACATTTCAGTTTGTGCAAAGCTTTTGATTTATGACCAAACAGCTGCAAAACTATCATTTTCCCATCAGCCTCAGTTGTACTTTAATTAGTAAGTGATATCATGCTAACATGCTTGTAAACATTTCACCTGCTTCACATCAGCATGTTAGCGCCGTCATGTTGATCCTGTTAGCATGCTGATGTTAGCATTTACCTCAAAGGAAACACAGAGGTGAATAGTTTAGAGTCGACTCAGCTCGACGGCTGAGAGGCACAAGATGCATCAGGCCGTAGAGACACTGGTAATACTTGTTGGTGCAGCTCAGCTGAGTAGTCGGGTTTTGTTTTTCTCATTTCTTTACAATTACAACCCGACCAGAACATCCACCTCAGACCGCTGTGTTTTCCTCCTAATGTCAGTTGCACAACCCTGAAAGCAGAGACACGATTCAGCTGGAGGCGCTTGGCAAAGTGCAGGAGGGAAGAGGAGGAGGAAGGAGGGACGAGGGAGGGAGGGAGGGAGGGAGGGAGGGAGAGGAAAGATGGGGAGGTAAAGAGCCGGTGAACAAGAAAAAGAGATTTTCAAGAAGACACAGCAGCAGGAGCGAAGAAACAAGAGAGGAAGAAAAAAAAAGAAAAGAAATGGCCGCTAAAACAGCGACTGTGTCCCCCGTGCACGGCTGCTCGAGGGTGCGTGCGTGCGTGCGTGCGTGCGTGCGTGTGATGGAATGACATGTCAGCGCCGCATCTGCTGCGTTTGCCGCTCAGCTGGGTCGCCATGACGACCAGCACATCCTCACTCGCTCGCCCTCCTTCCTTTTATTCATCTCCCTCTCTCTATTTGCATCCCTCCCCCACCCTCGCCCCTCCACCCGACCCTGACTTACATAAACCTCTTCTTTGTACGAAACGAGCAGAAACGCTCCGAGGTTGAGTGCATCGAAGTCTCCTTGAAAATGTGATATTAGGCTTCAACGCTCTCTCTCTCTCTTTTTCTCACGTTCTCACATAATCTCAAAATGCCTCCTGGCTTGTTGCCAGCGTTTCCCTTCAGCTGGCAAAATAAAAGCGTCAAGGATTCAGGAAGGATACAGGAAGTCGACGGGTGAAAGGAACCTGCTTAGCATGGAGAGAGCGTAGCAGGAGCGGGCGTACATCCCCACACCTCCATTCATTTAATACTCCTTCATCTGTGTGTGTGTGTGTGTGCATTTTATTAGGAACACCTGTACACCTGCTGATTCATGCAATTACCTAATCACCAAATCTGTACTTAAAGGCATAGTTTGACATTTTTGGAAACAGTTATTTGCTTCCTTGTTTAGATTTGGATGAGAGGAAGGAGATGATTAGCTTAGCTTAGCATAAGACACAGACTGTATATAGCGTTGGACGTCGCCTCCTGTGACATCACCTATAGATTCGTGAAGCGCGGTTGTTGGTTTCTGAAGCGCGGCAGCGACTGACTCCCGGCTAAGCGATAAAAGGGCGAAGAGGCGATGTGTCTGTGGAGCCGAGACTTCGGAGCATGTCTGGTTTGTGCCGCGTATACGCTCACCCACCTGTCACTCAAAGTGGCCACGCCCTCTATTATGCATAACAGGGAAGTTGTATAAAAATTCAGTCTGTAATCGTGTTTATTTCTGCTGTAAAGTTGGACATTTTAACATGGGAGTCTGTGGGGACTGACTCACCTTTAGACTCAAGTGGTCATTGGAGGAACTGCAGTTTTTAGAACTTCAGAAGTTGCAGCTTGATGAAAACGGGGAAACACCCTGGCTCCGTCCAAAGTTTAAAAACACCTACCAAAACCTCCAAAGCTGAATTTACATGTATCTTGTTTGTTTAATTATAGTAGCACACAAACATTTAGTCGTTTTAGAGTGAGTTACATGCTGTAACTGAACAGTTCATCTGTCTACACAGCATCTCTGCTGCTTGCCTGCGACCTCCCAGTGAAGACAAAACTCACTACTCCTGTGTTTGAGCTTAAGGTGTTGATAGCGGTGTGTTTGAAAAGTGCATCCCCCTCTTATTGTGCTATAAGCTAAGCTACAGTAGACGCCTGCTGGCTCCAGCTCCTGGTGTCAATCTTCTCATCTGACTCAGCCAGAAAGGAAATAAATGTATCTCCCAAAATGTAAAGCTTTGCCTTTCATTCACACACAGCTTATCTAAATCAGCAAAACTCATTTCATCCATAAATCCAGACGGATACTGTAAATCTTTACTGTATTTTTAATGGAAACAAACAGTCGCTCAGCAGCGTTATGGTTTCGTGAAGTGGTGAAATAGATTTGATATTTTACACTGCCAAACAGTCTGTAGACAAAGCCATCTGCCTGTCGTTTATGTCCCCGGGCGGACGCCGCACTCTGCCAAACGGCTACGCAGGGAGTCTGGGACTCAGATGGCGGCTGTGTGTGTGTGTGTTGTTTGTGTGTGTGTGTCCACATATGTGCCCATAATGTACATCCACACATGGATGCCCATATGCAATGTGTTAGATCTTATAAGAGCAAATGTCTTTTATGACTGTGTGTGTGTGTGTGTGTGTGTGTGTGTGTGTGTGTGTGTGTGTGTGTGTGTGTGTGTGTGTGTGAATGACAGTGAGTGTGTTTACAGCCTGAAAATTGCCCCAGGCTCTTTTTTTTGTTTTTTTCACTTTCTATTTTCAGACACAAAGTGATGACATTATCCTTTCTGAGCGAAGCGCCTGGCGTCGATTACTTCACAATAACACTAAAGAATTATGTAACACGCAACATGTTGTGAAACATTTGAAGCTTTTTTTCCAGAGCCACGTATGAAGAGCTTCAGATTCCACAGTTGAAGATAATCGGGAACAGAGAGGAATCCTGAACATCCATGATCAGACCGAATTAGAAAAGGGAGGCGTTCAAAGCGTGTTGTCATGTTCAGTGCTGCTCACACACTGATGAATAAAGGTTCATTAAGATGTGCTTTAACATCACTAACCAATTCCCTTGTTTCTCTCTCTGTTTCCTTCCCTTCCTTCCTGTCTGCCCACACCTCTTACCTTTTCATTCTTCCTCCCTCCTTCTCTCTTCCTTTCCTTCCTCATGACTCCCCCCCCCCCCCCGTTTCCTCTACATCCTCTTCCTCCTCCTCTTCTCTCAGGTGTAACGTCCAGGATTACATCTGGCACAAAGGTGCTCGCTGCGAGTCGGTGGTGACCGAGTTCCAGGTGATGTGTCTGGCCGTGGGCGCCTCGGCTCTGGTGGTCCTGCTGCTCTTCATGATCGTCGTCTGCTTCGCCAAGAAGCTCCATGTGCTCAAGACGGAGAACAAGAAGCTGCGCAAGCGCAGGTGAGAGTCAGAGAAGGCTCTGAGCGAGTGACAGCATCATTCAAAAACCGGACGGAGTTGATCCGCGCGTCTTTTTCTTTTCCTGCCCCAGTTTAGAGGCAAGATTCATCTCAAATTCAGAAAGAAATATTTACAGTTGTTATTAGTCATTATTAGAAAGTGACATTCTCGGGCTATACCTCACTCCTTAGATTTATTTTCAGTGATGCTAACAAGGAAAAAAGGAAGATGTAAGACCTTTTCTTCAGTAGCAAGTTGCTGGTGAAGTGAAACTACATCTGTCAAGATTTCCTTTTTCAGCGTCCTCCACACTCGTCTTTGAATCAATAGACTCATTTGTCTTAATTTAAGTCTTAGATCAATCAAACTAAACCAAAAAGTCTTTAGCACCTTGCTCAAAGGCATTGTGGCACAGCAGGATTATTATCAGATTCTGAGTCTCGGCTGTGGAACATTACCCCCCATCAATTTTAAAGACGGAAGCAGAAAGCTCGGGCTCTGCGGCCCCGGCGCTGCCTCGGGGGCCAAACTGTGTTCAGTGTGAAGTTTAGAGAACGACAGAGACAGACGGATCGATAAAGAGAGAGAGAGAGAGAGAGGGGGAAGGAAGTTTGGTAGAAATAAAAATCTGAAGCAGACAGAATCAACAGCTTTAAGCCCTCGTTGAAATTCAGTCGATACGTCGGTGGTCTCGAGAAAAAACTCTGAGAGACAGAAAAGAGTCCTGAAGTTTAGAAGTGTAAATAGAAAAAGAACATGACACATACAAGCGTTAAATTCAACTGATCCAAATGATCAACAGGAATCCATGCTTCTCTTCCAAAAAAGACAGTACAGTCTCCATGGTTAAAGAAACACGAACCCCGCCTACATGTAACGATACCGCGGCGCCGCAGATCTTCAGTTGGGCCCCGGGTGGCCCCGGGTGGCGGGTTGCTGACGGGGCTGGTCGGTGGGGCCGGATGTTTGTGGAGAACCTGCTGCTAAAACACCTGCTGATTCTGGGTCAGGGGGTTTCGTACGGAGCAGAGCAGCTCCCTCGCTGCAATCGTTGAATCTCAGCCCTTGAGTCAAGCTTTTGTTTTAAATGGAGAATAAAAAAATTAAAAAAAATTTAGAAAAGAAAGGAATATCAAAAAAAAAAAACCACATTATTACTGACTGTGCTGAGAGCTCATTTTAACCTGTTTGAGCAAATGACAGAAGCTGTTGTTTTTCCTATTAAATACTCTGTTGCTGAGTAGTAGCTGCTTAGAGGTGAGGAAATGGGAGACGGGCAGAAAACAAACAGGCGGTGACCGCGGCAGAGCTGAAACCACTGACAGGAAGCAGCCTGAATGCCTTTCGTAAAATGTCAGGAGCTGACAGCAGAGTAAGAGCCGTGTTATAAAAAAAAAAAGAGGACGCTTGAGATTCAGCGGAAACATGAAAAGAAGAAGAAAGGCGTGAGGAGTAAACAACAGCATGTGTCCTTCACAGGAGCCGAGACGAGGCTTTAGCGCCCTGAACACAGGAACCGCTTTCCACCAGCAACTTCTCAAAGTTGTCTAACGCTTCTTGAAAGAATGACGGAAGCGAAACACGCTCGCTGCCTTGCTCAAGGACACGACGACAGGGATCGAAACCGTTACTGATCAGCTGCAGCACAGACAGACTTTACAACCACAACAGGAACAGAGATTTTGAGTTTGTCTGCAGCAGTTTTTCCCCTCACATGAATAAAAAGGCTCAAAAAGCCTCTGAAATCATTTTATTTTAATATTTTTATTCTTTTCTTTTTTAAAATCTTGTTTCATTGATCTAAAACGTAGATGTTTTGTTGCTGTAGTGACTGTTTTCTTCTGGTCAATGAACCAAAGTCATTACACAAACACAAGCAGAAGCATCAGGTTGTGAAGGTGATGCTGCACTTCGAATCATGTCAGAATCAGAATCACATATATCACCATCACATTCTCGTTACGGCGCTAAGCATCAAATTTTCATAAAAAAGAAATTAAAAACCCGGTGATTTTTTTTTTTTAGAAACCCAGGAGCTGATTTAACAACTTTCCAATGTCCTCGATGTATTTCCAGTATCTTCTAAGACTGTTATCCAATCCGCATGAAAAATATTCTGTCTGCTGCACGACAGGAAACATTTTTAAGATTTTTCTTCTTATATAAACAGAGATTTTTTTCCAGAAACGACACAGCTCCTTGTTCAGCTTGTACGATGTGAACCTAAATCAAAAATGTAAATAGATTGAATTGAGATTTGATTGAGTCTTTAAAGATTCTTCTTTGGATTTTATCCAGTCCGCTGTCGTAGAGCTGTCAGTCAAACGTAACGGCAAAGAGTGGAGGTGGGAAAATAAAAGAGAAGAGTTTCAAGGACAGTCTGATGGAGGTGGGGGGGTTGGATGTTTTTGTCCGTAGTGAGGAAGACCATGAAGGAATGCAGGAGGAGATGAAGAAGAAGGGGGGGGGGGGCACGGAGAGCTGATGTTGAGCAGCCGGTGGAAACCCAGATGACAAGACAGATGAAGGAGACGGCGGGAAGACCGGTGTTCACTGAGGGAAAGAAAAAAGGTTCAGTGAAGAAGCAGGAAAAGATTCTTCAGGGTTTTACAGCATCGGGAGATTTAACATTGAGGATATTTATCACAGCATCAAGCTCCGCTGCTTTTATTATAACATATAGTGCTATAAAAACCTTTCGCAACGGTTCTCTAAAGCCTGAATGGTTCTATGACGAACATTAATGGTGCAGCGGAGAAAAAGTACAAAAGATTTAAAGGTGTTCGATGAGAGATGAGAAAAAATGAGAAAAAGACTTCCTCTCATCATAATGTTTTTTTACTGACAACTTATAAAATGATGTGAAGGTCGCTTCGCATCGTGGTGATGAACAGAAATGTATGTCACCGGAGACACAGTGAGCTGCTGGCCGCCCTGCAGACCGGTAAAACGGATCCGTCACGTCTCATCCCAGAGCCGGCGCTCCTGAAAGCGTCGGAGCCGCAGTGTTTTTGAAACTTAATCTCGGGGCTGCAGCTCACTCTTTCCTCCCTGAGCGCATTTGTGTTTGTGGTGTAACAGCACTGTTGCCTGTTTACAGTGTTTGTGAAGGATAAATGCTAAATGATAAATACCCACGTCTACCTGTGAAAGCCAGATGTTAGCGAGTCTTAGACGTTGGCTATGTCAGTGTGTTGAGTTAAGATTATTCTTTCAGGCCTCAAATGATCGTCAATAAGATTGAAAACTATTGATGGATAAGATACTCTATTATTATCAAATGCGTCTTCGAATCAAAACGTGCTACGTCGAAACCCGAACCACAGAACCATTAAAGAACCCAGAGGAACCCTCCTTTCGCAGCGCGCTGTTACAGGGAGGCGGACTGAATATAAACTGAAGGAGAGAACGAGAGTGACAGGCAGATTGAAGGGCTGGATTGAATATAAAAAAGGGTGGTGGGGGTGAGGGGGTTCGGTATTGCTTTGCCAGTGCCGGTGTTTTAGCAGCAATCTCCCTAGCAACAGAGCCGTTGTGGAGGAGCAGCGGCAGCAGCCCGGCGATCGAGCGCCGCGGATGCAAATGTGAACCAAAGGACCGAATCTGCAACAGCAGAGTCCCTCGCTGCAGGCTCTGTTTATTTTTACCTCGACAGGAGGAAGGTTATCAAGGCTTGTGGTGGTGGAGGAGAGTATGGAGGATGAAGATGATGGTGAGGAGGGAAAGTGGTGGAGTCAGTAGCAGCTGTAATGCTAGCAAGCAGAAATTTAAAAAAAAAGGGGAGAAAAAGGATGATGTCATTGGTACTCTGGATCCAGCTGAAAGTAGGGCAGTCTGAACAGGAGAGGGGGGAGGGAGGGAGAAACAGGGGGAGGCGGGGTTGACCTACATACAGCTGTGCAACCTGAGGGGCGTGTGTGTGTGTGTGTGTGTGTGTGTGTGTGTGTGTGTGTGTGTGTGTATGTATGTGTGTAGTGGCACAGTACAGCATGAAAGAGACACACAACCTCATCAAGTGGTCGGCAAAAATAAAAAAAAAGTGAGAAGAGGAGGGGGGTGACAGATAAGAGGAGTAAAAAGGAGGGCAGGATGAAATGGGGGAGAAGGGGGGAGTGAAGGAGAAACTGTTGAAGGAGAGAAAGTGAAAGAGAGAGAAAGAGGAATGAGAGAGGGTGGCTTCAGAGAATAAAGCTCAGCATGACACATTCAGAGGTGTGTGTGTGTGTGTCTGTGTGTGTGTGTGTGTGTGTGTGTGTGTGTGTGTGCGTGCACTGCTGACAAGGCTCATGAATACATGAGACTCCCACACTCCCCCATCTGCTGTGTAATTGCAGTCGCAGTGTTTCTCTGCCGCAGTCGAGATCAGACCCAACATCCCGGTCAAAGATGGAGAGAGAAAACAGAGAGAGAGAGAGACTGAAGGAGGGAGAGAGAGGGAAGAGAAGATGGATGCATCCTCGTTGTGAGACGTTTCAGAATCCGTTTCACGGCTGGCGTCGTTTTCAGCTCCGCCGCGATAGACTGTGTCCGATCATTTCTGGTGATTAAGACACAGTGAATCATAATGTGATGATAACAGGCTGATGAACTGCTCACCTGCTGCACAGTGTTTGTGAAGGCTGGTTTGACCTGGACCTGATGTGTATCAGTGCATTTGAACAGTGATCAATCATCCAGTCAAACTTGATTTGTATAGACAGACATGCGATTCACAAGTGTAAAGTACAACTGCAAAGAGTGAAGCAAGAGATGAAAATGATGATAACAAAAGATTTAAAATCTGAAAAAAATAGATAAAAGATGAAAATATATAGAAAAGATAAAGGGGAATAAAAACATTTACAAATTCAAATAAATACAATAAATCGTGGACTGCTTTGCATAAGACAAAATTGAACACAGTGACAATGAATGTTGGAATTGAACTGAACGAAATCATTAAAATCATTGATGATTCATGATTTCCACCTCGAATCCTAAAAAAAAACAACAAAATATGTTTCCTGTCCGCTCCCTCTGTAGCAACACATACAAGCGTTTTCTTTTATTATTGTAACCATGGCAACTAAGGTCTCCTAACCCGAGCCAAGTAGTAATTTTAACCTAAAACATGTCCTGCAGATACGTGGGCATCGTATCAGAAATAACTCTTGTATGGGACAAACAATGTATTGCGTTGTTTAATTTGGAGGTACCACCTCATACCTGCACCGTAAATACGAAGCCGCCAGGAGTCGGCTAACTTAGCTTAGCACAAAGATTGAAAACAGCTGGTCTGGCTCTGCCCCGCAGGTAACAAGAAACACCTTTCAGCCCCTCTAAAGCTCACAGATTAACACTTTATGCTCTAGTCTCTTGGTAGTGACAGGTCCAAAGCTGGTTCCTGGTGCTAGAGTCGTAGCAGATGTCGCTGTCTGTCTCTGTCTCTGTGTCGCCGCTGTCTCGTCTTTGATTGTCCTGTCACCGTGTTTGTGGAACATAAGGAAGTCTGCACATGGATCAGAGACGGGCAGGAAATAGATCACAGCCTCTTTAACTGTAGATATGACGAGGGATTGGACGGCGAGGCACGGAAACGCAGCGACATGTTTGACGCGAAGGTTCATTTGGGGGGGGGGGCAAATGACAGGCGTTTCATATATGAGAGGGAAGACTTGTGAGAGAACGGGAGACAAATCTGTGACACTCTTGTCAATGTTATCGTCTCATTGGATCCTTGAGAGAAACATCTCGTCCCTTTGAGGAGTCGGAGACGAAGAAGAAAGAGGAGGAAAATTCAAAGAGTTCACTCTAACTCTGTCAGAAGGGAACTCCCGAAGTTTGCCGCCTCCCCCGACGAGATGAAAAGAAACTGTGTGTGTGTTTATCTGCGTCTGTTTTGAAGAAGTACGCCAAGTTTTCAGGAGACCGTCCCATTGATCAGATTAGATTGAGAACGACAGAAGCACAAAAGCCGAACTCATCCTCAGTGCGTCACGGCGTTGAGCAGAAACTCACAAACACAGCGTCGTTTCTTCTCCTGAAGATTAAACAGTTCACAGAATGAGAGCTTGAGCTGGTAGGAAGCAGGAAGCAGGAAGCAGGAAGCCTAAACCTGATGCTTAAAAATGAAATATTTTGTTCTTAGTTTGTTGCATCACAGATAAAATGTTTGTGTGTCTGTTTTTTATTCTGTTTGTCAAGTCACAAACAGAAGACGTAGACCTGCTGTCAAACTAATGCTGCTTTCTTGCTTTTTTCTCCCCCCTTCCTTTTTTTCCCTCTGACGATCCCTTCTTCCCTCTCTGTTCCTCAACAATATAATCTTTTCCTTAAATTCGTCCCTTTTCTTGCCCTGTTCCCTCCTCTTGTTTCACCATCTCTCCATTTGTGTTTTTCCGTTTCTTTATCTTCGTCCTTTTCTTTCCTGCTTCTCCCACCTCGCGGATAATCACCTGCAAATGTCATTTCACACCCCGTCTTTTCCTGACACTTCATTATTCTTCCTCCTCCTCCAAATCCTCAAACTGCCTCACGCTCTCCCAAACTTTCCAACCTTTTTCTCTTCTTCTTCTTCTTCTCTGTCTCCCCTGGTGATCATGTGCATCTCCTAAATGTCCAATACGTTTCCTTTTCCCCTCCTACTCCCCTGCGCCGCTCTAAATCTCCTAATTCCCTTCATCCTTTCTCTTGGCTTCCTCCTCTTCCTCCACATCTCCTCGCTCCTCTTTTTTAACCTCCCCTCCTCCTCCTCCTCTCTTCACCCTTTTCCTTCCTTTCCTCCTCCTCCTTCACTTCCCTACAACCTCTATTCCTTTCCACCTCACCTCATCTCCAACTCTTTCATCCTTTCACTCAAACTTTTCTCCCTTTTACTTCCTCGCCGCACCACATCTATTTTCCTCCACCTCCTCTCCTCCTTCTTCTCCTCCCCCCTCCATCCCCCGACACCCAGCAGTAAGTACCGGCCTTCATCGGAGCAGCACAATGATAATTTCTCGCTGTCCACCATCGCTGAGGGCTCCCACCCAAATGTAAGGAAACTGTGCGACACCCCTCCTAACGTCCCTCATGCCCGTGCATTGGCTTACTATGATAACATTATCTGTCAGGTAACGTGGTTCTCGCCTCTCTCTCTCACCCCTTTTTCTGCATCCCCCCGCCCCCCCAAACCCTGCCCGGGCTCCCTGACTCCCCCTCTAATGCATGGGCATGAGTATTCCTCCGATACTCAGAGGTGTGAAGCGCTAAAGGAGGGGGATGGGCGAGGTCGGAGCGCGGGGATGGACAGTGGGAGTTTTCTCAAGTGGCGGGACGGGAGGAACACACACACTCGCACACTGTAGATGCACATCATCGCTGACCGTCGTGGGTTTGTTCCATAAAAAACTATATATATATACTGTATATATATATATATATATATATATACAGTATATATATATCAACCTATAGAGGATGTTGCTGTATTTCATTTAAAGGGTTCGACAGTTTATCACAAACTAATATTTTACATCACAGTTAACCATTTATCAAAAAGTAAAAGCACCTTTTTCTGCAGCTCCATAAATCAGAGGGGTGTGAGGTATTTAACGGGGACGGGAAAGAAGAAAAAGATAATTTTTAATAATTCTGTGTAGTTTTACCTCTAACACTTATTTAGATGAAACAGTCGATGATCTCAGACTCTCACAGCCCTTCAACATATTGAACATGTGACCAGCTCTTGGAAGCAGACACCACTTCATTTTATAGGCTTACCGGCCAAAAAGGTCAGAAACCACTTGATTTCACCACTCAAACAATCTATTAGGAGTCTGGTAATTGATTTTCATATGGTATGGAAATGGGTGGAATTGAGAGGCTGCCTGGAAGGGTCGGAAAAATGTTCTGACAAAAACGAAACTGCAATTTAAAATAGTAAAAACATAATGCCGACACAATGGTCGGACCGTTAGGTGGACGCCATAAGAGAAAATGAGTTTTACATGTTGCTGAAAAGTTCTTAATGAGCTTTTAAAAATATATGTGTGTGATCATAATTTAGTGAGGAAGGTAAAAAGAATGAACTCATATTTATTTACTGGTGGAAAAAATAAAAACGTTAAATAACAAAAATCACTCTCATGACCCTCAACGATACCCGCCATGTTCCCTGGCAGGTGGTCAGACTTACGCTGTGATGGCTCATAGAGACAAGTTCCTTGGGAGCGACTGGGCCCTTGCAGCCTGTTACCATGGCAACGCAACGGCTGTGGAGCCTCATAGTTTAATCGTGTTTATTGATTTAGTTTCCTGGTTTATTGCTTATTGATCCCGTTATGAAGGTGATGGCACACACACACACACACACAGACACACAAACACACACACAGACACACACACACACACACACACAGACACACAAACACACACACAGACACACACACACACACAAAC
Source organism: Seriola aureovittata (assembly GCF_021018895.1). NCBI lineage: Eukaryota > Metazoa > Chordata > Actinopteri > Carangiformes > Carangidae > Seriola > Seriola aureovittata. The sequence continues at coordinate 3,055,946 of NC_079370.1, forward strand.
ACAGCTCAGGTTCTGTGGAGCTGCTGTAGAAACCTTGTTGTTTTTAACCACTTAAAAGTGAAAAAATGAAGTCTTCATTTAAAGTCGTGATTTAAAGGACGTTAAACAACATCACAATAATTTACATTGACACTTAGTTGCTGACAAAGAGCAGATGCAGCATAAATCAGCTCAGTGGGTGAATCAGGGCACTAACACAGCCGGGGGTTAGAGGCTAAATTCCCCCTGAAGCCGACTGTCCTCACGGTGCTGGTAGCAACCTTTAACCTGACCTCTTCGAGAGAAAACTCCCACAGTCCTTTGCTGCGAGCCCCTCCCCACCCCGTCTCTTTCTAACCTGCTCTCTCTGATCACCTCTTGCATCGGTATGTCATGGCATGTCTGCTCTTTCGGTAACATGCACCATCCGGTGGCCGTGTGCGCCACTGCAGCTCTGCTTTGCTGTCTGTTTACCAAACCTGTACTTTTAACAACATGTTCTGCTTTTACTTGTTTATCCTGAAAATGGGTTGGGGGGGTGGGAAGTGGGAGGGGCTGTTACGACTGGTCAAAAATGGTGGTTTTCTCGGGACGGGGGAGGTGGGGCAAGATCGATGTCGCAACCAGGTAAGCTAAAGGTGTGTGGGGGAGACTTTTGAGAAACGGTGGGGGCGATCAGGATAAACATCTGAGATGCAACGCCTCGCTGCTGCCTGCAGGGGGCAGCAGAGAGCCCACAGGTGCCTCACTAACTGAAGCATGGGTAGCTAGTAGCGGCAGCGCTGTGGTTGTAGCAGCATGGGTAGTGCTAGTGCTACAACTGAGGAAGAGTTTGTTTTGTTTTCATTTGTGTTTGATATTTCAGTCTCTTGCAGATGTGGTACCACCCTCTAACAACTCCATCAGTAGTTTTTTTTTTTTTTTTTTACAGCAACTAGTTCTTTGTCTGTAACTCTCTTTTTTGTCTCCATGCTAACCAAACAGTTTTAGACATCTCGTTCCTTTAGAGGAGAAGCTTCTCATCTACCTATTGTAACTACAACCTAATATCATTTCCACCACCCTGACAGACAAGAAATCACAAAACAGTAGTAAAAAAAAAAAAACATACGTCATCACCTCCTAACAACATCTGAAAAATCTTAACTTCCTAACTCAATACCACACACATATCACGACCCCTAAAATCCCTGCTCATCCTCTGGAGTGAATAGTATTTGTAAATGTTTTTAATGCGCCTAAAGGTGCCGTGTGATGCTGTGGATAGATTCAACAAGGTCTTTAAAAAGGATTTAGATTTGATAAACGGATTAGATGCCAGATTCAGATTCAGGAAAATGGTGTTGAAATCCAACCCTGTAAATGAGTTAAGGCAGTTTGAAGAAAGTGTTTTTCTCCTATGGTCCAGATGTGACTCACCCCCCCCCCCCCCCCCCCCCCCCTACATCCACTCAGCCTGAAGCAAACATCACAGAAACATTTCCAACTACTATTCAACCCAGGTTTATATTTCTAACACATTTTCCAACCACATACAAAACCCATCCAGACGTATGGGCTTCCCAAAACCGAAAACCAAACCAGCTCACCAGCTTTCCCCAAATACACCTGAAATACACTCACTAATAAAGCAAATAACCTCAACTCCCTTCCAAACTAACAGCCCAGCGTCTGTGGCGCTACGGTCCAGAGCCTCACCAGAAATATCCAAAGCTGTATTTACTGGTAATGCAGAATAACAGGCAGGCAGCACCAGAGAGCCGGTGTTACCTCAGCGATACTGTAGCCAGCTGGGAATATCAGCTGTCGTCTGAAAGGAAGTCTCTCTATGACTCTATCTCTTCCTGTCTGCCTCTCCTTTCTCGCTCTCCATCTTTCTTGCTACTTAATCTCTCTGTATCGTCTCCTCTCACACTCATCCTCTTTCTCTCCGTCCACTCGGATCAATCTCTCCTCATCCTCTGTCTTTCCCTGTCCGTCTCGATCTTGTCTTTCTCTGAGGATGCCTTGAGTGCTTTTTTGAGGAGTATAACCCTTTGCCCCATCCCCCTCCCCTCAGAAAACCATGAGCAGATACACCTGGGAGTGTAAGACCAAAGAGGAGTCCGACTGTGAGGTAAGACCAAAATCCCAAATGTCAGATGCAGTAGTCCCGCCCCACCTCTCTCACCCTCCCAAACAGCTCTCTCATTGTTACTGTGGCCCTGTCAGTCACCCTCTCTCAAGGTTTCAGTGGACCAATCCAAGTCTGTGCCCCCACCCGCCAAATAAATACAAACAAAAACTATGTCCTACAGTCATGATGACAGGGAGACACCACTGAGGACAGATTCTGCACTCGTTTCCTCATTCAACTTGTGAAATCAGATTTTCCAACGCGCAGCGAGTGTCTATTGAAAAACAAATCTACTGATATGTTATTAAAAAAGAGAATAAACTATGAGCTCCGTCAATATTCATGAGGATGTAAATATCAGCTGATGCTTCCTGCATTAACACACTTGACTTTATTCCTCCATTTATCGGGGACAACACATGAATTATTCATTACTATTAGTATGAAGTTAATGTGTTGATGTGTGAAGATTTTAATCAAAAAGGTCGCTTCTTACACGAGGGGTCACGGTGCCTCTGGGCTTCACCTGAAGAAAGTCACAGGAAGAAACACAAGAACCACAAAGATGAGCGAGACGCGTAAAGTGACCACAAGAGATGGGAAAAGCAAAAGTGTTGTTCAAAGTTGTTTTGCTTCTCTTTCAGGCCGGGGCGTCTTGCTCCTGGGGTGGGAGTGGGGGGCTTTTACATGTCTGTCTGTGCAGATAAGACATACAAAACTAGTACAAAACAATATGAAAGCACATCAGAAAAGATGCAGCATCAAAACACCACGTAGCGTAAGTTATTCCCTCTGCTGTGATTCCCGTGATGTTTACACTCAGTCAGCAGTTAAAACTGAGGTCAGCCTTTAAGAGGCTGTGAAAATATGTCACGTTAAGTAGCTTTAAACTGAAATTTAAATTTGAAGTATGAAACGTCTTCCATATGATGGCACTTTTGTTTATATCTGGATCACAGGTGTATTTAGTATTTGCCTCATGGTGACACTTGAGTCTTGTGAAATAGAGGTAATGCTATTAGCAACAACAGAGCTGTGGGATTTCAAAGGTCAGGAACTGACGGCAGAATCTCAACTAAAACAAAATAAAGACACATAAGATATTGTTTTACAAGTAGGAAGTTGGTAAGTTTAGTGTTTGCACTGCGACCTGTCATGTAAACACCCCCCCACCCCCCTGCAGAGACAAAAATCATGAAAATTGTCTGAAATTGCCTTTTAACACCCGGTGAAGCTGCAGAGCCCGAGGCAAAAATCCAAAAACCAATCACAAACAGACATGAAAACTGCATTGGTCCTGCTGCAGAAATTTATTGACCTTGCGAGGACCTTGTAACACCAGACCAGACAGCAGTCACACACACACACACACACACACACACACACACACACACACACACACACACACACACTGAGGGCTTGTAATGGAAGAAGTTAACCCCTTTTGAAAACGCTGAATTTACAGAGAAATTGAACCACATACAAACACACGAAAAATAAAACACATTTACACAGACATTTTACATACAGCCAAGACACACACACCCTCATACACACACACACACACACACACACACACCGTCCAATCATTTCTGCACAATAACACAAAAAGCTCTTATGTTTCCCTGCAGTAATAGAACGCTTTGTGTTTCATTCACTGCAGCAGATTGAACCTGCTTGTCCTCAATCTTCCCTCCTCAGTAATTCTGCGGAGTCCAGCCGCGCGCTTTCCTCTGCAGCAAACGGTGAAATGGAATTGTGTGTTTTCTTTTTTTTCTTTTTTTCTCATCAATACTAAATAAATTCAACACAGAAAATGAATTGGTCAGGCAGAGCTGGCTGTAACGTCCAAGAGGATTTCATTTCCATCGACTGAATCGCCTCTCAGGCTGACTGATCAAAACCGAACTGACACTGGAGAACAGAAGCTGCAGGCACGCAGCGCAACTGTACGACTAAACTTAAAATTTTGTCCGTCTTTGTTATTAAATAATAATAAAAAAGAAGTTATATATTAAAAAATATCTACAAATAGGGATTTTAAAAAGATTAATATGTTGTAGGTGATTTTTCCCATCTGCTATAAATTCCATAAACTTCTGTGATGTCGCGTAAAACTATTCAGCAAAAGCACATTAGGAACTGTCCATGTGCCTCCATCATCATCGTCATCGTCATCATCATAAGAACCCTGTTTATATCTGTTCCCGCTCCCCCCAAAATGACACCTATAAAGTCCTCGTGACTCTGTGCCTCCCACCCACTGCCCGCCTCCCCTCCACCCATAGCACAACAACAATGAAATCCAACAAACAAACAAAACACATTTTCCAGTTTCACGCTGACGGGAGGACAGAGGGCCCCTATCCCGTAACCATGGAAGTGACGTATCCACACGTCCTGCCTGAAGTTACTATCTAGGCCAACGGCCAGCGGGTAAATGTTCTCACTGCTCTTCCTTTTCTAAAAGTGCCATTGAATTCAAACGCAAACATTCAATTAGGGTGTGTTTGTTAATGGCACAGGCCTCAGGGTCTGGAGTTTGATGTGTGTGTGTGTGTGTGTGTGTGTGTGTGTGTCAACCTGTGTGTTCTGAATGACTGTGTGTCTCACCACGCTCACGCTTGTGTGTGTGTGTGTGTATGTGTGTGTGTGTGTGTGGGTGGGTGCGCTGTGGACAAAGAGGCGCAGACGGACGCCCCAGGATGCCTCGGCGCAGCAGGGTCGATGATGCCATGCAATATTAATGGGGATAAGAGGCTGGAAAACAGACTCTGCAATCAATGTTTTCCCCCTGACCTTAATTAAATTCAGATGACTTAAAGTGAAACCTCAAAAACACATTGTTTTTTTCCCTCCAGCGACTGTTTGGGTATGTATGACGGTGGTACCCACAGATAATTGGCCAGGGTGGGCAGTTCATTTGTGGCCGGTTTTCTTTTTTGTTTTGTTTTGGGACAATAAATGGTAAAAAAATAAAAAAAAATAAAAAATGGAGGTGAAGCAGGAGGAGATATGGCATCCTGCATGAGCGACTACATGGGGTGTGTTTGGAAGGGTCTTGCATGTGGATGTGCATGTGCTGCCATGGGTTCGCTTGAAAGGGGAGGGGCGGTGTCGCTCATGCAGTTCACCTCATTGTCTCCTCAACCAAACACAACATGCCAGCCGAGCATGATGATTATCAAACAGTGGAGCCTCCAGACGCTCTGAAATGGATGATACTGAACAAATGCAACAATGTTTTGTGGGTATTTTGCTGCATTCGGACAGACTCTAAAGGATCGCACCAGTGTTTTATCACACTTATTCTACATATTTTAGCTCTTGCACTTCAAATCAGTATGTGTTTTATATCACCAAACAGTGCCGCTGTGTTTTAAGAAAGTTGAATGTATGTCTCTACTGTTCCAGGATATTCATTTGTTTCCATTCATTTCTTGTTCCATGTTTGAAAGATTCTGTTGATTTTTAACACTAAACAGAAATGAATGGGAAGTAATGACTAGCTGGAATAACAGATGCAAATATCTACGACCGTAAAGCAAGTACTCAAGAAAAGATTTGAAGTTGAGGAGCTAAAACTTGCAAACACACTGGTGTAGTTCTTTAAAGCATGAAGGTGGAAAATGGAAAATCTGCTGCACTGCATGAAATTAAAGACAAATCCGAAGCTCTGGGGTTTTTCAGAAACGTACTGAGCCAAAGTTCGTTTTTGTTTTTTTTTAAACACAATCACCAGCTGGATGATTCTGCTGGATGCTGCGTCACGTTCGGTGCCAAAGATTTAAAAAATGTTTGCTTTTTGCAAGATCTTTAAATGGGAAAAGTCAGATTTATGGCAAATACTGTATGGCTAAGGTTTGGTTTAGGTTAGGCAACGCTAACACTTGGGTAACATTAGAGAATCACCATGGTAACGGTAGGGCTGGGTACCATTCAGAAGTTTGTGATATCAGTACTGATACTGATACCTTGACTCCACTACTGATTCTTAATGAGGCACCAATTTGATCAAATCCAGAAAAAAAGAAAAGAAAATTACTACACACAATTTTTTGTTTCACTTGAGTTTTATTGTCGCATCATGGCGTCACACCCGGTTGCAGCGATCAGTGTATTCTGATTCTGATTCTGTTTGTGTAAATGAACAGCCAATCACCAGCATCATTAGATCTTAGTCCAAGCATGCTGCATTTCTATTGGCTCCCTGACGCTGATAGGATTTATTAATTTACTCCTTAGGTATTGAAATTTGTTTTTGAATGACATGACATTTATCAAACCAGTTTGGTCGAGGTTCGATACCTTGCCCCAGGTGACAGGTAAAATGTGAACATTAAATGCAGGTCAAACTACAGGAAAGTCAGAAGCACTAAATACCCATGACCCAACGTTCAGCCTCCACCTCGCCACATAAAAGACACACTACTTCCAAAACTGGCACCAAACATTGGCACCGGACGTAACGTGTGAGCTGCAGAATTCTCCAAAAATGGACACAGTTTCTTGGGCTGGTTTTTCTCTTGTTACTGATTTTTTAGCAAAGATGAATGTTCGTCTCTGAGGAAATCCAGCTCTTTTGGTTTGGTCAGAATTTGCCACAGAGGCTATGAAATAAGTGAAAGCAAAGTTTTCCACCAGTCTGCAGTGTCAAAGTTGCTACTGGACAGGAAATATGAAACCTGTCGTTGTGGTTCTAACTGTACTTTCTACCCCCACCCCTCCACCTCCACCTCCACCCCTCCCCGGGTAGGATGATCCTAATTCCCAGAACAAGCTGGAGGACCCGGTGAAGGCCTCGCCCAAGGAGGACGACTCCCTCAACATCCACAACTCTCTGACCCCCAAACACGAGAACCACAAGGTCCTGGGCGAGGAGAACTCCTCGGAGGTAAACTCACTGCAGAACAACATGATGTGAAAACAAAAAACAACACAACCCCAGCAACCACACCGAAAACGTCAAGGTGCGCCGGCAACGGGAGTCCCCCTCCACCCCCCCCTAAAAAACCCCCCCTCCCTGCTCTCTCTCCAACCCGCTGCCGAGTGCGCCTAACCGGTCAACCAACCGACCAACCAACCAACCAACCGACCAGCCTGTCAACGTACCAGCCAATCAACCCAGTCTGCAACCGTCTCTGACACGGCAACACTGCCACCAAGCGGCCCGGGCCGCTGCAAAAAAAAACTTACACCACCACCACCACCGCCGCCGCCACTGCCCAAGCTGAGAGTAACCCCGCCAGCCTCACCCCTGCCGCCGCCTTGCAACAAACCCCCCCCCCTTACATCCACTCACTCCCCTGTTTCGCAGCCCCGCCCCCCTTGTTGCTGTCACTCTACTCTCCCTTATCTCCCTTACCTGCACACACACACACACACACACACACACACACACACACACACAGATACATACACATAGTGAACATACACACACAGTAAAAAGATGAAAACATAAACACACTTATATGTAAACACACACACACACACACACACACACACACACACCTTCCCCTGCCTGCATTGGTGTATTTTGTAAAAAGAAAGAAATCATACAGAAGTTTAAAACGTACGTAAAACGTCATTGTAAAAAAAAAAAAAAAAAAAAAACATTAAGATAAAGCTACTGAGAGGTTTTGATGTTTGTCTGACTAATCCAGTGAGTATGTATAAATATTGGGAAAAAAAATTGCTTGGATTGATTTAAAAAGAAGAAACACAATGTGTCTTGGTTTTCATTGCTGTGATTTCTAATCCTTTGATGTACTTGTTTTTTTTGTTTTTTGGTTTTTTTTTTTCTTTTTCTTTTTCTTTTTTTTTGTACTTTTTTGGGACTTCGAACCGAGAACAAACAAACAAGATTCAGACAGTTGTTGAAATAAACCTTTTTAACATGACCTCTGTGGATCCTGTGTTTTCCTCAGCGTAGCATCCCCCTCCCCTTTTTAACCCCCCTGCACTCTGATGCTCTCTGCATGGCTTTGAACGCAGCTTTTTGGATCCCTGTCATACATGTGCCTCCCTGCTTACACACACACACACACACACACACACACACACACACACACACACACACAGATTATATTGACAATACATACAATCATGTTGTGCCTGTCACAAGGTGATGCGTATATGCTGAGCTGTACAATTCATTCTTGACCTTCAAAATAACACAGGGTCCACTTAGTTGGCCTTTCCAGAGCTTTCAGCCACATCTCATGGCCTTCGTCTGCAGATGGATTTCGCTCGGTTGTCAGGGAGACGGTTTAGCTCTTATCAAATGACCAGAATTCCGCACTTGGGTCAGATGATAAGAACTAAACCATCTCCGTGACAACTGAGATGATTCAGTCTGCGGATGAAGGCCAAGAAATGTGGCTGTAAGCTCCGGTATAACCAAACAAGTGGAGCTTGTGATAAGATTTATTTGTCAATATATATATATATATATATATATATATATATATATATATATATATTAGTCTAAATTGACCCATCATCTGAAATGCAAAAAATCAGTGTGTAACTGTCCCGGGACCCCACATGTGCTGTGTGTCAACTGTTTAGCACTGCATCAAATGACATGATAAAAGTGGGTCCTGGTTTATCATCTAATCTTGAGACCTTGTCTTGAAGAGGTTCGTTGTGTCAAAGTCTAGTTTAAAGATGTTTCAGTATTTCAGTTTGTTGCACATTCCTCAATATATCACACGGCAAACTGGGTGGCCGGGTATTACTGTGGAAAATCTGTACACATGTATACATGTACACATACAGAGAGTAGGAGGGGCACGGTGGTAAATGTGTGTGTGTGTGTGTGGGGGGGGGGGCCTTGGAAGTTAATCAGCCCAACCTGGGGGTGAGAAAACTCCCATAACTCCTGGGTTTATGAAAACAAAACATCCATGACAAACAAAATTACAAATTCATGCAAACTTTCAATACAGAAATACGTCT